>NC_081413.1:290978863-291285816 GCF_030272615.1 Cryptomeria japonica
CTCCGCTCTTTCTTTTTCTGCTTTCTCTTTTTCCACTCTTTTTTTTTCCGCTTTCTCTTTTTCCACTCTTTCTTTTTCTGCTTTCTCTTTCTCCACTTTTTCCTTCTCTGCTTCTCCTTATCTACTTTCTCTTTCTTAGCTACCTTTGGTTTAGTACCTTCAGCATCTAATGGATCCACATTGATAGGATCATTTTTATCAGCTATTCTTTCTCCCTTATCATTGAAGGTTTCATCCGGTTTAGATTTTGATAGGTCAAGATCTTGCTCAGCTTGTCGATTTTCTTCAAATACCTTCTGCATCTTGATAGCTTCTTTAGCCTACAGATGAGTCTTTTTCTACTTCAGAGATTTTACTTCCAAGTAACTGAAGTCTTCTCTTTCTCATGAAAAAGATGCCTTTTTACCAATCAAGAAGCTCAAATAATTCAAAATTGGAAGCATCTGGAAAATATTGAGCAAAAATTTGTTGCCTAATTGTTTGCTCCTTTTCAATGACAATGCACCATTTATTATCCAAAGAATTAGAAATAATAGGTTTTTTGGAGACCGATCATTATCACATAAATACTTGATGAGTTCTTGCTTTACGTCCTACTTTTCAGTATCGTTAAGATCATCAAAATAATCTTTTAGATCATCAAGAATTTTCCTTCTAATATTCTTTATAATCCTTTAATAATGTGTCATAGGCTTGTAAGAAACAATGTGTATATTTACCGGTGCAGAGGTTGCAGGTACATTACCGGTTAACTTGGTCTTCTTGCTCGATTACCTCACCTTCTTTATTTCATCTTTTGATTTAGTGTATTGAATCCTGTGCTTCATTCTTGGTTTTCCTCTTCCTCTCAAATACCTTTGGCGGAATAGCCTCTAGTTTCTTCTTGGCTGGTGAACTCTTGGTCATTTTGGGACTAGCAGTAGATGTTACCAGTGCCGATGTCGATGGCACAAGTTTCCTCTTCTTCTGCTTTGTTACTTCAGGAGGATTGACTCTCTCAGAGTAGGTACCAATCCTCTTCTTTTTTGGATCAAGCGGTGAAGCAAGTAGGGTAGAGGCATACCCAGTGAGTATATCGTTCACCACTTCATAGCCCATAGGCTCAACTTCCTCTTTTCTTGGCTCAACTGCTTCCATTATGAAATGATCCAATTTTATAGTGAAACAAATATCATATTCATATTTCTTGACCAGGTCACCTAATAGCCTTGTTCTTTGGTTCATCTTTAATTTGAACTCATCAAAATACCTGTTTAGATTCTCTGGATAAGTAGATCCTACTACTTGCAGACTCTCCTTGATTTGTCTTGTAACCGATAGGTCACTTGACCATTGAACATCACCAACATCAAATTCTCCATGAGTTGTTTTTGCATTTAGGTACACAAGTCATACTCTACATCTTCCTTAATCATTCGATAAGAGGCATTCAGTGTAGCTGTAGGAATAGAGTTCATTCTGCTTGCGTAGAATATTTTATATCTGATCACCATGCATGCATACTTCACCAAGTCATCTTCAATCTTGTTCTTGTCGCTCATAGAGCTGGTGAGCTTTGTCACTTTGGCTTTTGTGATCTTACGAAGAACAGGGACTTCTCCAATATTGCAGAAATCGGTCATGATGTGGATTGCCTCTGGTGTGATATCATGGGTTCACTCAAGATACATCTTGTCACCATGAACCCTACTAAGAATAGTTCTTACATGATCTTCTGTGAATAACTTGAGAAAATATACTACATTGTGGAATTTCTTCTTCTCGATCATGCTATATCTTATCTTTTCCACATAACAAACTCAACTAGGAGTGAATCACTAGAGACCCTAGGTCTTCCAGTCTGCAATCAATATAACTAGAAACATCCCCTTTGACAATAACTCCAATGGGAATATGAGATAGGGCATTGTATTTCACCGTCTTCCTAAGAGATTTGGATGACTCCTTAGGTGCAGAAGAACTAGAAGAGACTTTGGATGTAGAAGCCATGTCTAAATAATTCCGAATGATAAGAGTGATTTGATGAAAAATACATTTTCACTCCAAACTAGGGTTTTTCAATGTCGATCACAACACACTTCTCCAAAATCTTTCTTTACCACTATGACCTCCACTCTGGATAGCTTGAAATAACTGCTGAGTCTTGCACAATATTTCTTCCTGGAGTTCTTTGAATGTGGGATTGATCGCTTTTGTTGCACTGCTTAGGTTAGACAAATGCTTCTTCTAAAATAGGTAAGTAAAAATGACTACAAGCATCTCCTATATACATGCTTCTACCTACCATAATAAATGCATCACCATTAGGGTACAAACTCTAATTTTACCTTTTACCACTTTATTTCTTCTGTCGGTCGACAGGTAACCAATATCGATAAAAGAAATTTACCGATATACTCCGGGGGTTCAAAACATTGTTACCAATATGTTCCCCCTAAATCTTTTCGAAGCTCAATTTGCCGATTCAGGGGTCTCCACATTGGGTGTGGAAACTGGTGCATCTTGTGGCTTCTCTTCAGATTTCTTTTTCCAAATTTTATCCATATCGGCCTGAACGGTTTCAACATCGACCTTTCCTTTATCTTCTGGGTCGACTTGTTTGTCTTCTGATGGATTATGTCTCCGTCTACATGCTCTGGAAAGACATCCTAGTTTGTTACAATGATATCATACCATACCAGGTGCTCTCCATGGTCTGGTGTTCACCTTTCCATTATTTCTCCTACATGTTGCAGCAGTGTGACCGCTACCATGACATATCACATAGGTTGCTCTCCAACTATTTTTCACCCCATAACCATTTGACCAGTGGTCATAGGTTCTATACTGGTTTGGGTTCCAGTTTATAAGAGTTTCTTGGACAAATCCTTTTGATCTCGATGCATAACCTCCAGGGTTGTTCATAACCGATCTGCACTCAAAATATCTATGCCCAAACTTGTTGCATACATAACAATGACCATTAAATCTACCAGTTCTAGCCTTGTGGTCATGCACATTGTTTTGCATGTAAGGGAAATTATTATAACTCTTTCTCCTACATAAATTGGCAGTATGTCCTTCCTAATGATAGTTAAAGCATATTGGTTTGAACTTTGAATTACCTTTTCTTTTGCTACTTTTCTCAGGTACCGATTGTTCTCTTGGTGCATCAATCTTGGTTCTAGAGGATTCACCTTCCTCACATGTAGAGAAACTGAGTCGAGTGGTATCCTTTGATGGCTTCATTGATTCCAGCTTTTGGTCCAACTTTATAGCACTCCAGTTGAACTTTACAAGTATCTCCTTCGTCTTAGCAAGTTCTTTGGAAAGAGCTTCATTGGTCTTCATTAGGGTTTCATTCTGAGAAATGGTGTCATTGAGTTCTGCTTGCATTTCTTCTTTCTATTCCCTACCCTCTTGCAGATAAGCGGTAATGGTACCAATTTCTTGTTTCAACTTAAAGATCCCGTGCTTCTTGTCCTTCACTAGATCCTCAACTTTTCTTTGGTTTTCCAGTTCCTGACTCATCCTAATGGTTAGTCCTTCTAGCTCCCTCCTCAGGTTAGTTTTGGACTCATTCAGTTTCTCCACTTCTTCAACTAGGGCATCCATGTCTGCTACATTAGAAGAGCTGTTCTTAGTAATTTTCAGCATTTTCTTAGCAAGTTCTCTTCTTTTGGCTAAAGAGGCTTTATACTTGACCTTCAATTCATCATAGGCTCTTTCAGATTAAGCCAGACAGTGAGTGAGCTCCCTCATGTTGCATTCCCCCATATCTTCTTTCAAGTGGTTAGACTTAGAGACAGTTTGGCTCTAATATCAATTGTTGAATACTAAGAGGGGGGAGGGGGGGGGATGAATTAGTATACCCAAAAAATTTACCAAACACTTAAGCAATTTTACTACAGACCAGTATAGCCTTTTAAACAGTAGACCGGTTAATACACAGAAAAGCCAAATAGAAAATAAAGCATTCACCCACAATAACACAATCACCATAATACAAGATGTTTTGATGTGGAAACCCGAATGGGAAAAACCATGGTGAGTAAAACTCACAAGTCTACTATCTACAGAATAGCAACCAAACCGATTAAGGTCAGACCAGTAAAGGCCTTACAATGTTCTTCACTAGAATAGATCCTATTAGGAATCCTAATCTCTGTTAGGAGATAAGTCCTATTAAAGGATTTTAGATCCACAACTGTGAACCACCTTGTTAGAGGATTTTGAACAGGCTTGACTAAGCCTACTCGGTTAAGGCTTTTTGACTTGTCAAAGAGATTAGTAATTAACAAGTAAGTGATATACAAAGCAGCACAAAATTCTTAGTTATATCCTTGATTTCTCTCTGTTAATGTATTGCAACATTACTTCAGTCTTCTGTCCTTCACACGTACAAATATCTGTCGCAAGATACCTTCTTGCAAAAACCTAATCTTCTTACGCAACCCTTCACACACACATAAAACCATAGACATGTTGTCCTCATATAGGAATCTGATTTCATGTCAGTCCAATGAGATTAGACTACGATTTCCTAGCTACAGTGCATCTAGACACAATTTGTAACATGACACAGAATCACCACATTGTTGTCAATGGATGATAACTCATCACACTTTACAAGTTTGTCGGTTAACAAAACACAGTATACCGATTACTGGTTTACAAACAAAGACTGGTAAACTAGAACATAGTGTTTCGATCTTAAAAAGATTGGCTACCGCTTGGGGTCCTCATATCACTTGAGATCCTCAGTCATGCTTTGACCGGTAAGCTCCTTCTATAAACACCAATAGTCTTCTACAAACAAAGACTATGCATACAATGACATATAATACCGGTTTGAACAATACATCACATAGTACTGGTTGAGAATAACTCATATAACAAATAAGTGTGTGTCCATCAATGACAATAAAACCATCATCAAAATGGCAACATTTTCATGATGTAAATCTGTTATAATAATTGTATATCAATTTCATGAATTTTTTCTAAAGATTCAGGGTGTGTTTAGAATTCATTTCTATCGAAAGTTTGTATAGTTTCTATTGTTTACAAATTTTAATAAAGAAGTTTCAAAAGTGTTTTTAGATCTACTATTTATTTTCCAAGGGACATTATAGTGGTATTAGAGCGAAGATCTTTCCATGTTGAGGGTTTACACATACTTAGTTTTAAAAAGAAAATTTTGCCAACTTATAGTTTTTCGAAGTTGCTAATCATGGGAGGTTTCTACATATATATTTTTTAGGGCTTGGAAAAAGATATTTTAGTTTTCAAAATTTCTCAATGGTTTGATGAATATTTAATGAAATCAAAATATTTTAAGGCATCCCATATATTTAACAAATTTGCAAAGGTCATAAGAAAATTTTTGTCTCAAGAAGGAGAGATTAATAGGACTTTTGAGGAGTACCTTTCAGTGGGCAGATTTGAAGTATCATTTGATGAGTACCTCATAAGAAGAAGAAATGAAGAAGATAAAATAGACAAGGATACAAATACCAAGAATCAAGAAGAGCAGATGAATTTAGATTCATGAGACATCTTTAAATTGATCGAGGAGGAAGAACAAAAGGTTTGTATTTATCAAATGGAAGGTAAAAATATCTTGGTTGAAGATATCAATTCAAATTCTAAAAATAATCTATTTCAGTCTAACTTTGATGAGGATCAAGATGAAAAAACCAATTTTGAAGAAAATATTGAACAAGGAGATGAACAAAGTATCGTTTCACAAGTTTCAATAGAAGAGCTTGATGATTCTAGTAAAGAAGATAGAATGGTTTCTTCAAGTAGCCCTATGTTGGAAGCTTGGAGGTACACAAATGGAAAGGTTAATATTATGTCAACAAATTATTTTATGGGAAAGATATATGAGAATAATAATTTAAGCACCCAAGTAGCACAACAAAAGCATGGTAATTCACAATTTTCAGAGTTATTGTCTCTTCCTATTCCTTTACAAAAATTTGGTTATCAAGGAAAGCATAATAAAATGGGTGATAGAATAAGGGATACATGTTCAAAATCTAGTCCTTGTTTCAAGTTTCAAAGATTTCTTATATATGGGATCTAGGTGTTGTTTGGAAGATCAAGTTAGATTGGTAGTATATAAATTACTATCCATTGCATAAGGTATCACATGGAATTCTTAATTTATACTAACCACTTTGTGAAGGATCAATGTGTACAACTAATAGAACATTCATGGGATCCAAGCATCAATAATGAAGATAAAGTTTTTGGTGATAAATAGGAGGTGACCAATTTGAGTTGCTTGAAGCTTGTCCATGGTAAGCAAAGATGGCATCATTTTGGTGTTCACGATTTTGTGAGTTATTGTCCTATGGTGTTTTGGAACTTAAGCTACCTACAAATTAGAGGATTCACAAAGAAAAAGATACTACGAACCATTAGCATCATGAAGGAAAGGGTATTTAATATCCCTTGGAGTGAAGAAAAGATATGTGAAGACTTCTATTTCATGAGTCTAAGAACTAAAATGATGATGTTGTTAAATGAAAATTGGGTGATAGACTTTTTATACTCAAATTGTAACATCCAAAATCTTGAGTTGCAAACAAATGCAACACTTGAGGTTTTTGATAGATTTATGGAGGAAATAAACTCATGTTTGGTACTTTACATTTCTGATTTTTCACATCAATTTGTAGAAGAGCATGGTGTCTCAAGTGAATCTATTTAGGGATCAAGTTGTTTGGTGGTGAAGAATATGCAAGCTTTTTTATTCTTGGGTGAGCTACAATCTATCATTCCTCTTCTTCCAAATGAAAAAAGGAGAGTTTATATATATGTGCTTCTAGGATCATTTATGGAGAGGAGAATTAAACATGTTATTGATTGTGAACACACCAATATTTCTTCATATTTTGAGTTGTTATCAGGCTACCTATTGAGATTGATTTGCAAGAAACACACAAAGTTCAAGGTTTTTCCTTATGACTTGACATTTCAATTGAAGGTTAAAAGTATCCATGGCATTCAGGAGATGGTAATACAAGAAGCATGGAAGGGTATTGCTAAGGTAATCATCTCAAATCATGTGCTAAATACTCTATATATTTCATGTGAATTATTTCTAGAGTATGGAGTTTCAAGAAAAGGAATGGGTTGGATTTTAATGCAAATATGGTAAAAGGAATTTTAGTTAAATAAGGTCAAAATATCAAAAGAGGGTTTAATTTAGAAAGTATTTTGAGGACTTAAATATTAGTTATGCTTTGAAAGAATCCATATTTCCCATGTCCCATGTTAGATATGTTTGGGAGACTGGTTGGATTAAATGGAGAATCTTTTGGGATTGGTATTTTTGGAGTGATGAGCTACAAAGATGGGCATTACAAGTGAAGCTAATAGATGAATTTTTCAGCATGTTTTCTTCTTGGTGTCTTCTTACCTTCCATGGAGGACATGGTGTACCTAACATGGCATATTTTGTTCATGTTTCTTTTTCCATGAACATTGTAAAGGGAAATGTGAAGTGTGATAAACACATACCAAAGGATGATTCCAAGGAGTTCATCATCTTCCTACAAAATAAGTTGTTGTTTATATTTGGGGTACCTAGAATGACATGGAATGAATGTTGTTGTTGCATGATCATACTTATACTACATTTTGGATCCATTAGACCAATCCAAGTGTTTGAAAATGACTTCTTACAGGTTGAAGTAATGATTGGGTCTTTGGTTATGCACTTTCATGTTATGTATCTCAACAATGTTATGGTGAATGAAATGTCATTTTATAAAATATGTATTGGATGTGGTATTTATTATAAAGGCTATTATAACATTCCCAATGAAAGAAAAAATAATATACATAACTTTAGCAAATGTTTCAAAATAGTTAGATTCAAGTTGCCCAATGACAATGCATTTCTTGGTAGAGATACAAGATAGTATTTGATTTGCAGTGAGAAATTGTCTTGGGAGTGTTTTCAGGAGGAAATTATCATTCATATTAGTAAGTTTCCTTACATGATAAAATATGACATAAAAATATTTTCTACTTTCATCTTGAATATTTTATGTGGAGATCAGATTATGTTTGTGGAAGAATTACAAAAGTGCATAGTCATCCATCAAAAGGGCTCGTGGTTTGCAACATCAATATCCAGAGTTTGGTGTAGTGTGAGATAATATTTTATGATGTCATTTTTTTCCCCTCCTATGTGGCATTACTATTCCAAGTCAGATTCTAAAGTTTCATCAAGCATCCTTCAAGAAGAGGCAAAGTTTGAAGCGGTTTGTGATGAACCATATAGGGAGTGCCTACACAACTCCAAGGTAAAAGATGTAATTGTTTCCAAGATTGGTATTCACTACTATGAAGGATACATTTTCTGTTGTAAATATACCATGTGTTGCATAAATAATATATATTTTAAAGAAAGGTTGCAAAAGATTTGGGACTTATTTTCTTAGTGACGGTACATGTATACAATTTTTGAAAGAAGCTGAAAAGAGTAGGATTTTGATTGAAAAAGATGAAAGGTATGAAATGAAACCTCAAGCAATATGGAGTAAGTTTTCATATCAAACATAGTCTTCTCATTATTTCAAAGCACATGTATAATTTTCAAGAAATCTTCAGAATGTGTGGGAGAAAGAGGCAACATCACAAAAGAACAAGGTCACAATTTGATATGTAGTTGGATATTACTACTTATGTTGACATCAAATTCATGGAGCATCATGATTACAATTACTTGAGGATGGGCAATTTTTGGAAGGGAGGACTTGTCATGTCCCATTTTTCCAAAAATAGAAAATTACTAAAAATAGTAAGTCCCCATTATCCAAAAATAGTAAAGTTGAGGTTATAGGACAATTTAAAGAAAAAACAATTATTAATCTAATGTATTATGTGTTGGCATGTTATCATTGATGTCATTGATGCGATTTGGTCTGACATGTATGTTTTTTATTTGGTTTGGCATGCAATTTTTTTATTTGGTCTGGTAGTTTGCTTCAGTATACGTTATCTCTTTCATATGCAATCTTTGTAAGCCAGAAGGGATTTTGGGTCTAGTCCCATGCGAATGTGATGAAGGCATAATCTACAAGATATTTTTGGATCTGGTCCTATTCGGACATATTGGAGGTGTGTTATACAAAGTATTTTTAATCAAGATTGAAGCCGATATATTATGAAGACATTTTTCTATTGTGTGGATATTTTGGTCTTACCCCTTCCTGGTTGAGCCGACTAATCATAATATTTGGTGTGGATATATATAGCCATCAATTTTGCAAGTTAGAGATATGGTTGTTGAAAAACAACTATTGTGTACATATTGTATATGCAAAAGTTTTATGGATATGAATATTATTATATGGTGTATATACAATGAATTTAAGAACTTAGTTTGTGCACTTCAACAAAATTGTAACTCACGCATATTTCAGATGCAACTCTAACTGTTCAATTTTTGTATTCAGGCTATAAGCCAACCATTTGATAGTGAGCCTTTTGTATTTGGGCAGTGAGCCCTCCAAGCAAAGAGCCATCATTGGTAGTGAGCCAACCCTTTGTACTGTGTAACCAGTTACACATTAACTCATACTTGAGAGATCACTCTCTCCATGATTTTTCCCATATTGGGTTTTCCAAGTACAAATCCGGTGTTATGTGTTTTGCGTTAATTTCCTTTACTGCATTTAAATTATGTTATGTGTTTGGTTAGTTAGAAGTTTTTATAAGTTCAAGGGAATACTGCTTCACCTCACCCATCTCACTATTCCGGATATTCAACATTATTTGTTTTCATGCAAACCAAATTTATCAAACAAATAAATATTAAATTAATGTCCTATTTGGTGGCATTGATTTTTGGAAAGTTTCCTTGGAATCTTTTGGCTAAGTTAGAATTTGTTACCTTCTCAAAATATAGTTAATTTAAATATATTTCCTTGTTTATGGCATGTGAATATGGGGAAAGTTCACTTGGATGGTTTGTTGGCTTTTAGTGTTAACTAGCAATATTGGTAAAGTTGGCAACTCATGGGGAGTTTGGAGGCACTTGGCAAAGGAAAGTTTCCTTTTAGATAAAAGTTGTATTTGACACCCATTTTGGATTGAATTTTGTTGTCCTCAATTTCAGTTTGGCCAAAATCGTGAGGCAACCCTATGAAACTGGTTCATTTCGTACCTTATGGTCTCGGGGAGAGCTTAATCGACTTGGTCGGTTAGTTCGTTTCATTCTTCGCTTTTCATTATTATTATTTTCTTTGCTTCTTAGGATTGCAGTTTAACCTGCAGTTTGGACTTTAAAGTCTGAACTGCAGGGGTCTTTTTTAATGAATTACACTTCGGACTTTAAAGTCTGAAGTGTATTTCAGTTTTGTTGTAGTCTGCAGTCTGGACTTTAAAGTCCGAACTGCATATGGTTTTGACTGCAGTTCGGACTTTAAAGTCCAAACTGCTGTTTGTTTTTTATTGCAGTTCGGACTTTAAAGTTCGAATTGCATGGGGTTTTTGTTTTAGTTGCATGTCGGGTTTTAAAGTCCAACATGCAAGTACCCCTAGGTTGCATGTCAGATTTTAAAACCCGACACGCAACTGCGAGTTATATTAATTAGCATTTATTGCTAATTAGAGTTTTCTTAAAAGTTTTTATTTAAAGGTTAATCTTTGTGTTTTAATCTTCATCCCCTGTTTGTATCGCGCATCTCCACCACCGTTTTCATCGCTCACCACTCAGATTTTCTTTTCCACCCCCGATTTGATCGCTCACGCCTCGGATTTTTTGAAGATCAAAGCGGTAGAGGTTAGTTTTTTTGTTTTCTTTTGTTCTTCTTCGCTTATTTTCATTCTTTTTTCCTTTTCTTTTGTTTGTGCTTGCCTCCTTTTGTTCCAGAGAACAATCAGATTTCAAAACCCAGCTTTTCTCCGGACCCTCTTATCTTCCCTGCACATTGGATTTCAAAATCCAATATGCTACTAGAGACCAGTCCCTCCACATATCGGACTTTAAATTCCGATATGTGGGATCTTTCCCTCCGCATATCGGACTTCAAAATCTGATATGTAGAGGGGAATCAGTTGGCATATCAAGTTTCAAAACCTGACATGCCAACCGGTTATCCTTCCCCTAAGAAGCACAACAGACTTTAAAGTCCGATGTGCCTCTAAATTTTTCTAGTTAACACGTCGGACTTTAAAGTCCGATGTGCTCGTTTGAGGTTTTTTCTCAACATATCAGACTTTAAAGTCCGATATGTAAATGTCTTTCCCCAAATTAACACTTCAGACTTTAAAAGTCCAATGTGTTGATATCCTTTCACAAATTTGCACTTCGGACTTTAAAGTCCGATGTGCAAATTTTTGTTGGTAAAGAAGCAGGTCAGACTTTTTTTTCCGACCTGCTATTTTAGCAGTCTTTACTCCTTGGCTTGTTTTGAGTCCTGTTTTTCGATCCATTTGAGAAAAAAATGATTTTTGATAATGATGAATGGCTAATCATCAGTGTTGAATGCATTCATTGTGCATGAATGTCAAAGCTCTCCCATAGCAAGCCCGAGTCTTCCTCAAGACAACCTTCTCCGAGTAAGGCATCATAAAAAAAGATGAAATACAAGTATGATAGGTACTTGAATATGTACCCTGAATGTTCAATGGATTCTAACATTAAAGAGATCAGGGACACCGAAATTAGGCACGTTGATATGCAAGAGTTTCTTGACCGGGTTCAGAAGGCTCTTGCACACCTGACTAGTTTAATCAAATCTGAGCTGCATAAGTATGCATCTTTCCCAGTTGCAGCTCATGATCCTGAATTTGTACTAGCAGTGGCTGATCACTTTGATCCAAGCACAAGACAGGTAAAGGATGATGATCAGAAGGTCATAATGACTCTAGACAACGTATTCTTCAATAGTATTTTCAAAGGCTCATCAGCTGAAGAAGTCGCTGATATTTCTCAAGAGAGTGCTCAAGAGTACTACAAGAAACACGAGGATAAATGCAAAAAGGTGATCAATACTCTTTATCTCTCAACTGCTAGATCTTCCCTCACCTCCCAATGGCCTAAGTCTTTCCACAGGAGTGATTTTAATGAAGAATATAATGACATGATCACCATGTTATCTAGAGTGAGAGGATTAAAAGACTCTCATTATTTCCAAAGCTGGATGATTTACTATATGAATATAATCAGAAATGGAGCTGCACGAATTGATTAGGGAGAACAAATCAGTGATGCGCTTTGCACCCAACTGAAAGAGGTCAAGGTAACATTGAAGTTTTATATGACCTCATACTTGGTTTACGCAGCTGCCTCTATGAGGCAATATCCAAGTTTGTCAACTAAGGGTGATAGAAGAATAGTGCCTGTTTGGAAATACTATGATCAACTCACTATCAAAAATTAAGGTAATCATTACAGGAGGGTTAATGATGCTTTCTTTGCTATTTGGAAGTGCATTTTTGATAAAGGCCTATATAAGAGAAGAATATCAGAGGCCACTTACAGCAAGGTGTCCCACTCCGGGTGTGCCTTCCTTCAATTCCCCACATTTACCTATATCCGGATTGGATGCTTCTCAGGTGAGCCCTTTATTCTTCCAAGATTTCCTTCAGATAAAATTGTCCTTATGAAGCTGTGCAGACAACTAATTAGTGTGCATGAGAAACAATCACAAGATAGGGCTAAAATTCCCAGAGTCAATTGGCACGTATTCCATGCTAACTAATCCCAAATCCAAAAATATGGAGGAGGAGATGCAGTGGAATACCATGAGAAGATTCAAGGCCCGAACTGATTTTGATTTTTGGCGTATAAAGAGAGAACTCAAAAGGACATACACTCATGTCTACAGGTTTGAGGATGTTTGGACGGTCTGTTAGAATGAGGAGGATATAAGAAGGATGGACTTCAACCGCCTTACTCTAGAACAAATTGAAAATCTGGATCTAGCTAAGATCCCAATGACTATGGAAGACATAGATGACATAGTGGATCCTATTTACTATGAGAAGGAGATTGCTGATTTCCCACTCCCACTTGTGAAATGGTCAAAGAAAGAAAGAAAGTTCATTACTCAAAGGATCTCTCCCATCATAGCAAACACCAACGCCTGGTTGCTAAAGAAGAATCTCAGGATGGAATAGTTTCCCACTAGTTGAGGAGATGATGACAACAGTGATGGTCCATTGGGCAAGATAGTGACAACTGAAACTTGAAGCAAGAACAGGGTAGACTCACAAGTACTATCTTCAGCTCTAGTGGTACAATCAAAAGGTAATGGGCCTAAAATCAAATTTACAGTTAAAGGGACAAAACAAGACAAATCATCATCAGTGTCACAGGAGGTAGCAGCAAAAGATCCAGAACAACCACCTATCAGTGAATCTAGAAAGGGTAAAGAGGTCAAAGAAGGCGAAATTCCTCAACAAGAGGAAGTTCAGGTAGAAGAAGTACCACATTTAGTTGAGCTAGATATGACAACTACTTCACAAGTAGTCATTGACTCTATTGATTCTAACTCTAATTCTGATCAAGAAGATGAAGATATTCATGAAGATGGAGATCTAAGTATGGGCATGCCACAATCAGAGACTGCTAGTCAATTTTTTACAATAACCAATTTCTCGACTCTAGATGATATCCGTTCATCTACTTTTGAATCTACCATGATGGACTTTAATGAAACTTTGCAAGATGCACTTGCAGAATAGGTTTCAGTAGATTTACCAGTCATTACTACCACCATCACAACCATCCCTTCATTGGTAAGCACTGCGGTTACACTGATGGAAACCTCAACTCTTCCACCAATAATTGAAGAGGTACCACCAACAAATGTTCCATTAGATGCTTCAATATCAGCACCATCAGTTACACTTGCAACTTCTCCAAGTTCCAGTCAACCTACTCCAGAATCTTTGACCCCAAGTCAGCAAGGAGCCACTACTCCATCATCCAATCCAGAACTACCCCCTTGGATGGAAGTAGTGGCCCCTAAAAGGAAGAAATAGGTAATATCTTCTGATGAATTTGACTTTGAACTTTTGGTTCCTCCAAAGCCTAAGGGAACAAAGAAGCCAAAGACAGTATCTCGGGTGGTAGTAGACCCGGCTTCCAAAAGAAAATACGCTGAAGTTATGGTGCCATCATCAGATAAGGACAAAGGCAGCATACAATCAGAAGATTATACAATGCAGGTTGTGGAGCTCGGAGTGGAGACACATGAAAGTGTGAAATTAGATTCTCAGACAACCCTTAATTCTTTGTTGAGAAGGTTGCATCAAGAGAGCGATGAGAAAAATATCCTGAAGCAGAAGTGTGAGTAGTTGACCAACGTCCTCCTAAAGGTAACACAATCTTCTCAAGAGGTTGAACCTATAGGATCATCAATAGATCCTGAAGCTATCAAGAAGATTGAGCAGGTAGGAGGTAAGGGCCGAGTAATGGATGAATGGATCTCGCGGCTAAAGTTAGAAGGCTCTCATCTCCTGACTTCAATGGTGGAGCTATTGTCTGATTATGAAGTGATTCAGAGTTGGATGCAGAGACTCAAAACCTCTTTATCCCAGGAAATTGAGGAAGTTGTGAAAAGTACTACCCTTTGGAGCAAAATGGAGGATTTCAGGATAGATGTCCTGGTTGAGAACAAGGTAATTCCCACAAGAGAGAAGTATATTCAGATCTTGTCATTATTGTCTCATAAACAAGAGACAATGAAATTAATGATTGCAGAGATGGATTGCGAAAAGAAAGAAGGTGATGATGAGGTTGACCCTATTTTTACTAAAGTAGGTGATCTCCCTTGCTATTTGTATGATGGTGATCAAAATCTCATCACTGCTGAGGTCATCACCCAAGAATTTCTTTCGTTGATGGACTAGTGCATGGGACAAGACCTCTCGCTTGATACATTTGATAAATTGTTAGAAATTCAAGTCAGCTTTGAAGTACTCACATCCATGCTAAAGGATGTTAAGAAGAAGCACGTGAAGATCCAAGATGTGATATCCCGCGTTCAAATCATCACAAGTTCTACCTTGATGCCAAATGAAGAAGAGGTTAAAGCTATCCTTGCCAAGTTCGAAGGTTTTCAGAAATCCAATGAAGAAGAGAATCAAGAATGAAGTTCCCTCTTTTGGCACTCTTCCTTCATGCAGCTGCACCAATAGATGTTGTAAATTTTTATGCAGCAGCACGTTTTCTTTATGTAGTAGTTGTAGTAAAATGGGATTGTGTGGTTGAATAAGTCAACTGTGCCCACCTTTTTCTCAACTTCTTTTCCTATATAAGGAGGACCTTTTTGTAAATATTTTCATCTTTTTCATGCTTAGCAAAACTCTGCTAGATTTTTGTCCCAATTTAGACTTTGAGCTTTTGTGATGAGAATTCAATCAAACAAATAAAGAAAACGGTTTTGTTGATTGTAAACTTTGTTTTGTATCAATAAATTTGTTTATATTATTTAATGTTCCTATGTCCATTGAATACATATTATCTTTATGTATTTGATCTTAAGATATTGCTACATGGTTAAAGAGCTCTCAAATCCTGCCAATAGACTTTGTGCTCTTAGCATGCTTGAGAAATTTGCTGATAAAGGAAGTAACTTGTAGTAAGATTTGTATTGCTGCGGTTATTAGTAGTTTAATTGATTAGAAATTTACACTTAAAGACTTTGAGCTTTAATCTAAGTTTCTACTTGTTTAATTTGTAACGATTAGTGTAAATTAGTGTTACCATAAAGGAGACTTTGTACTGCTTAAAAGTAACTCTTAGTATAGTTTATTTGATTAATAGTTGTTTTCTTTGAATATCTGAAGAGGTAGAGAAACTATAACTAGGCGAAGGGAGAATACATAAACTCTGAAAAAAGAGAGTTATATGCCCAATGCCAACCCACCAATTTAATTTCTTGTTAATTAGAGGAGAAATTTCATAGGGAACCTCCCCTTGATGAGAGGAGAGATTAATTTCTTAGCATAGCATTGTGTGAATTTTATGTTTTGTCATTAGTACGCTGGTGACAAAATATTCACCCAATAGTTTTTTGGCTACTCTGCTGGGGAACGACGTGCAACCAGTTTGTCCCTTGGGTTGTAGTGTGTTTTCATTGTAATTTCCACATTGTTGTTTTTCTTCAAATCATAATTTGGCTGATTGACATTTCACTCGTAGGCAACGATTAGCAGGAATTGTTGATCCTACCTTTGAAGTATTGCAGCAATTCAATTTTCCCTTTGTAACACCTCCACGGATGTTTTCTCCTTTGAAATGGACATGAAGTTTTCCTCCATCTACATGGTGATGTCCCGTACCAAGTGAGGCATCAAGTTTGCAAATTGTAGTTGTTCCATTAGCAAATATTTTTGTAATACCACCTTATAATCCATTAAGGATTGTTGCTGCTGGTCCTTGGTTTACTTCTTTTGGTCCTCTGAACTTGACTGCACCTTTGCATGAATTACCCAAAGGCATGCGAAAGAATCTACCCAATTTTTTTGGAGATGGTGCTCAACATCCAGATGAATACATTGCTGCCTTCTACATTGCTTGTGGAATTCTTGGTGTTGAACACAAAGATGTTTCAATAAGATTGTTCATTGAAACTTTGCATGGAGCTACTGCCGATTGGTTTTATCATCTACCCAATGCTTGTATCACTTCTTGGGCATCTCTCAGAATGTTGTTTGAGGTGAGATTCAAGTCTACTGAAGATGATCATGCTTTATTAGCACAATTAACTCAGTTGAAGAAAGAGCCTCAGGAACCCATGCATGAGTTTGTAGCCAAATTCGACAAGTTACATAATCATATTCCAATTACTTCAAGACCTACTACTGGAAACTTGAAATTTTTTTTCGTCAACTCCCAATTGCTAGAGGCGAGTTTCCTTTTATGGAGGAACAATCCTACAGATTTGGTTGCAGCTCAACAAATGGCCATATCAGTTAAAGATGATCTTATCCTTGTTGGCAAGATAAGGAGAGATCCTAACAAGGTTGGAAGTAATCAAGTTGCAAATGCATCTCCTTCTTCAACTAGTTCTGCTAATCCTATGATACAAAAGCTAGCAAATGAGTTGCTGGCGCTTAAGAAGCAAATTTCCTCACATGGAAATACTTCTTATCGAGACGTCCCAAGAAGGACTTACCGAAACAATGCTTCTAATTTCGCTCTGCGTAATCAGAGTAAATTACCTCCTACTCTAGAGAGGCTTGCATTGGAAGCACCACCCCAAAGTTCAGCTACTAGATACTATGAAGATGAATAAAATGATCTTCCTCCCTTTGGTGAAGAAGATGCTAATTTGCATCAAGAAGGTGATGTGGATTTAGCTGGCAACTCTAACATCAAGTTTTTGCAGTACCAAGAAGATGATGCGTCAAATCCACATAAAGGAGATGTCTTTGCAGTGTTCACACATTCACAAACACAAGCAACTCCACCACCTGCCAATGTGAAAAATGATGATTCTGCTCAGATCCAGGATTCTCAATGTTTGCCTGTTTCTATTGCTAAGTGTGGGACTCCTATACCAAACTCCCCAAAGGACACTTCTATCTCGAAGGGCGTCATGAAAGATAAAGGTGTAAGTACTCCTTCAACTGCTGTTAATTTTTCTGCACCTGCACCGAAGACTAGTGATCCTCATGTTGTAAGTTCTCAAAATGAGAATGCAAGTTCATCTTTAATGAATTCTTTTCAGTAATTTGATATTCTAGATCATGCTAGAAAAACCAAGATACAAATGTCAGAGGTAGAATTTTTGAGATCTAACCCCGATCAATTTGACCGTTTGGTCAAATTTGTTAAAGAAAAAGATATTACCCCTAGAAATCTTCCAAAATCAAACTTGCTTCAAAACAATTTAGTATCTTCCACTTCTCCTGTTGAGAAGATAGAACCATTTTACATCTCTTTGTTAATAAATGGTTACAAGCTTAGCAACTGCGTAATTGATTCTGGGGCATTTGATAATGTTATGCCATCAAAAGTTGCTAATTCCCTTGGTTTAACTTTGACCAAAACATTTGGAAGGTGTTTCTCTATGGATAACAAACAAGTTCCTTTGATTGGTCAAATCAAAGATGCACAGTTTGCCTTTGCTTCATTCCCAGAAAAGAAAATCAAGATGATAGTACTGGTAGTTGATGTACCAGCTTCCTATGGGCTATTGGTTGGAAGAAATTTTTGTAGAGATGTTGGGGGTGAGTTAAACATGGATATGACTGAGGCTCGTATCCCAATTAAAGGAGTTGTCCAAAGGTTACTTCCAAAAAAAGAATCAAAATATACCGTTGTCAAATCTGATGATCAGCGGGCCCAGATTATTTTTGAATCATTAGGCATGGGTAATTATTTCATGCATGTTGATGATGGTCTAAAGATGACTCCTGAGAGTGAAGTTGATACTTCACTCAATTATTTCTCAGTTAATTGTGAAAGTAGTTGTGAAAGTAGTGTTATTGAATCAGAAGGAGCTTCAACTTCACAACAAGAAATTCTTGATTTTGATACCGTTAGCATTGGTAGTCCAGATGATGTTTGGACATTGGAGTTTGACGGCAACTGTTCTTCCACCAGATCAGGAGCCGGTATCATTTTGATTTCTCCCAGGGGTAATCTTTTCCCTTTCTCCTTCAAATTGCAGTTCAATAACACAAACAACACCACTGAGTATGAGTCTCTCCTTCTGGGAATGAATGTTGCTCTGCAAAAGGGAATCAAGAACTTGCATGCTCAAGGGGATGCTGAGTTAATAGTCTATCAGATCAGAAACATATATCAAACAAGGAGTGAAAGGCTGCGGCATTACCACAATCTTGTCTGGGATCTAATAGAAACATTTTATGCTTTTGATATATCTGTGGTTTCCCATGAATTCAATGATAGGGCTGACTCATTAGCAGTATCAGCAACATCTCTGATTCCTCACAAAGATTTTTTAGGATCAACTTATGTTGTTGAATTAGTTTTCCAGCAAAGCGTTCCTAACGACTCTAATCATTGGCAGGTGTTCAATGATGATCATCATGTAATACATTTCTTACAAACTTCTAATAATTTTGATGATCTATACTTTGAAGGTAGTCACTGCCCTTCAAAGGATGCAATTGAATGTGTTGACGCAGAAATAGGAGAAAAATTTCTGCAATTAAAAGGAAACAAGATCCCCAAGGGTCTTGTTTTGCTAGAAAAGCTTTTTGACAAGCATGATCGCTATGTTAAGAAGTAGAAAAGATCAACTACAAGGTCAATGGAATATGAACAAATAAACATTGGGACTAAAGACAATCCCAAAATGATTAGCATTGGAAAATGTTGCTCACAAGGAGAAAGATGGAAATTTGTTGCACTATTGTAGCAGTATGCTGACATCTTAGCATACTCCTATGAAGATCTAAAGTCTTTTCATCCCGAAGAACTCTGGCATGACATTCCATTGAAACTAGGTATTATGCCTTTCCGGCAGAAGCAAAGGCAATATAACCCAAAAATCTCTGACACTATCTTTGCTGAAGTACAAAAGATGTTGAAAGCAAAGATAATCTTCCCCATCCACCATTCTTCTTGGATTGCTAACATTATACCTGTACGTAAGAAGAATGGTGAAATTCAGATATGTGTAGATTTCCAAAACTTGAATCAGTTATCCTTGAAGGATAATTATCCTCTACCTATCATGGACCATGTCCTACAAGCTGTTACTGGAGCAGAGATGATGTGCATGTTGGATGGATTTTCAGGTTATAATCAGGTAGAAGTGTTGGAACAAGATCAACACAAGACCGCATTTACCATGCCTTGGGGTACCTTTGCATATCGCAGGATGCCTTTTGGGTTAATAAATGCGGGAGCAACTTTCCAACATGCAATGGATTTGGCTTTCCAAAGTTTTCTTGGTAAGTTCATTGTTGTCTATTTAGATGATTTGACAGTTTATTCTAAGGAACATCAAGATCATTTTTCCCATCTACAACAAGTCTCAGAAAAATGCCGCTAGCATGGAATCTCTCTCAATCCCAAGAAGTCTGTTTTTGGGGTCATTGAAGGTAAATTGCTTGGGCATATTGTTTTGAAGGAAGGTATTAAAATTGATGCGGAAAGGGTAAAAGCAATCTGTGACCTTTCATTGCCGACCAGTAAGACCGCTGTTCACTGTTTCTTCAGAAAAGTTAATTTCCTATGAAGATTCATTCCTGATTTTGCTGAACAAACTCATCATATAGTCAATATGATGAAGGGTAATTCTCTCTTCAAATGGACTCCAGAAGGAAAGCAAGCTTTTCATTAGATCAAAGAAGCCATGGCAAATGCTCCAGTCTTAGTGTGCCCAGATTATTCTAAGGAGTTCATTATGTACAGCTATGCGTCAGATCATACTTGTTCAGCTATACTAATGCAAAGAAATAGTGAAGGTGTGGAATCACCTATCACATTCATGATTTATTCATTGAAAGCTCATGAGTTGAAATACTAAGAAATGGAGAAGCATGCTTTTGCCATAGTGAAAGTAGTTAAACATTCCAGGTTCTATATTCTGAATTAACATGTCATTGATCTTGTTCTTGATGCTGTTGTTAAGTCTATTCTGACACAACAAGAGTTAGGGACTAAAAGGGGCAACTGGGTTGCCAAGATTCAAGAATATGATATGGAAATCAAGCCCACTAAGTTGGTTCGTGGGAAAGGTCTATGTTAGTTGATAGCTGACAATAAATCAATAGATGAAGTAGTACTTGTAAACGAGGGTATTAATCAAGATCTTCCTCATGTTCTATTCGTTAGTACTACTGACGAGTGGTATTCTGACTTGGCATATCTCTTGACATATGGAGATTGTCCTGCACATCTGTCAAGGAAAGAAAAGCGAACTTTAAAGCTCAAAGCAGTGAATTTTGTCCTATGGGATAATGGTTTGTACAAGAAGGGTCTGGATGGCAATTTCCTACGCTGCATGGACAAACAACAACAAGTAAGGTTACTTCAATCTTTCCATGATCTTGCTTGTGGAGGACATTTTTCTACCCCTGTTACTGCACACAAAATATTGCGTGCTAGGTATTACTGGAAAACATTATTTAAAGATACATACAGTGGGTTCACAAGTGTGAGCAATGCCAGCAATTTATTGGCAAGCCTAAACTAGCTGCACTTCCACTAAAGCCAGTAATAATTGCAGAGCCTTTCAAATAGTGGGGATTGGACTTCATTGGACCTGTCAATACAACATCAAGCGTAGGTCACATATATATCCTCATAGCAATGGATTACTTCACCAAGTGGGTGGAAGCAATTCCAACTAAGCAATCTACCTCAGCGGTGGTTTGTCAGTTTCTAAAGGAGAACATCGTCTCAAGGTTTGGTGTCCCTCATAAGATTGTAGCTGATAATGCTTCATGTTTTTTGTCTTATGAGATAATTGATTTCTATTTTGATCATAGTATTACTCTTTCTCACTCATCTGACTATTATCCTCAAGGAAATGGTCAGGCTGAGTTAAGCAACAAGAACCTGGTCACTATCATGAGGAAACTTGTTGACAAGAAACAACGGTTTTGGCATAAAGCTCTTTATGATGCGCTATGGGCGGATCGTATAACTCCAAAAAGAGAAATCGGCATGTAACCTTTTCAACTTTTTTATGGGTTGAATGCCAAGATTCTGATCACTGTGGAACTTCTAGCACTAAAGCTTGCTAAGTGTCATGCCCAAAATTTAGGGCAAAAACGGAAAGTTTTTTTTTTTTTTAAACAACTAGTTAATTAACAAAGTTCGCTATCACGACAAGCGTTAAGGTATTTGCCATGTCTATATTCGAGCTAATTCTGATACAAACCAAGCATCGATAATTTGTTTAATTCTATTTGCAGAAATCTAACTGGTTTAATTTTATCTCCACGAGATACCTAGTCATTGAATTTTATTAAATCAATCACGTTAAAGAAATAGGAGACGAAGATTAATTCAATCTCCAATAAGACTATATAGTCTAAACATCCATTTTTATTTAGATGATTATAATAATCATTTTCAGTGACATTTAATTTGGATAATTAAATCTGCAAGGGTAAAATTAATTACGAGTAGCTATTACTCGCCTTTAGAATGCCTATTAAAAATTATCCATTCTAACCTCAAATGGAAAGTGTTTAAATTTCTCCTTTTATAATCCATTTTAAAATTTTAACGCTCTAATTAAATTAACTAGGGCAAAATTAAGTATTTATCACATTTAATACATTTAAAATTATAAGACTAGGCTTTATTCTTAAATTTATATATTTCTCTTTCTTTTACTTCCTATTAGTAATCATACGGAGGTATTTAAATATTTAAAACTCTATTAAATACTTACTAAAAAAATATAACCAGTATATATATATATATATATATATATATATATATATATATATATATATATATATATATATATATATATATATATATATATATATATATATATATATATATATATATATATATATATATATATATATATATATATTAATCCTTTAAAATATCTTTCCAATATAATAGTCAATATGCCTTCCAACCCTAATTAGGGATTTCTTTTTTTTTCTATATAAAATGGCTCTATTTAATTAATTTAAACATATTATTTTATTTACTTACCCTAGCCGTACCCGGGCTAGGGTTTAATATTTTTTTTTGATACCAAAACCCACAGGGCTGAATGTCCATCGATGGCCATGGATTAGATTTGATGCAGGGACGACGGCGTTTAAGGTTCATGGCAGGTCGAGCAGGGAAGGCGGACCAAGCGCTGCCCACTATGCGGTGACACAGTGGAGTGCTGGGCGCCGCCCACTGTGTACCCACACAGTGGTGGCGCTGGGCGCCGCGCCACTGTGTGGCCACACAGTGGTGGCATTCGGCACCTCCCACTGTGTGCCCACACAGTGGCGGCGTTTTCAGCGTCGCCCACTGTGTGTTCACACAGTGGGATGCGGCTGATACCCGTGCAACCCAAAACCCCTTTTTTTTTAATTTAAAAATTAATTTAATTTAATTTTTTTTTTGTAAGGATTTATATAAATATATATATATATATATATATATATATATATATATATATATATATATATATATATTTCCCAATATGTTTTATACGCAATTTTTTTTAAAACAAAATACAAAGGAAAAAATACAAATATATATATATATATATATATATATATATATATATATATATATATAATTTGATTGGTAATTAAGCTTAGGCTCTCTTTAATATTTTAATTTCTAATAAAAAGGAATGAAGTAAACCTACTGCTAAGCTTTAGATCATAACACATTGGAAATATACATATTTTTATTTCTTCTTCCGAACTTAGGAAAATACTTTTTTTTTTGAAATACATTATACTATTCTGAATAAAAACATTCATTGATTTCTCAACTCATAAAACAACTACTTATACACTTCTTTTTTTAAAAAAAAATACTTAAAATCTATCAGCAAAAACAACTCATATTTTTCAGCAAGTAGAATGTAGTTTAAATTAATTAAAGACTGTTTTTTTTTTCCATATTACAAAAGAAGCTTTTGCATGCAAATCAAGCAACCCTTTACTTTTCAAAATAGAAATAGAAACATATCTGGCTTTATACAACTCTATCGATATTCTGCAAAAATTACAAGATGTTTCTTTATTTAACTACAATATTAAATCACATGTCCTATCTCAAAATTACAACTTGCCTCTCATTCAACGAATGAGGTATATTTCTACTAACAAATTTAAACAAATAACTGCAAATGGATTTAAGTATCTTCAACAATAATCTTCTACATCTTTTCACTGTTCCTATTCTCTTCTCCTGACTTTCCTGCATAATAAAACACAATATGACCACGGAGTGCTCACCTCCCAGCCGAGGCTAACTGGTAGCCACCCCTGAGTTCGGAGAACCAATTGCTAGACAGGTAACAAACATGCAAATTCCAAGAAAACAAAAAAAAATAGACACATAGATTTTCAGGCACACTCCCAACTTGGCTACATCGCACCACACTTTGGTGATGATCTTTTCAAAGGGTGGTAGTGGACCAATACCCTGAGGAGAACTGCAAGTATGGAAAAACAAGTAGCCACCTCATGGCACAATAAATACATCAAGAATCTCAACCCCTTATTCCTTATGCCCCCCAAAGGCATTCTAGCCTTATATCCCTCCTTATGACCCCCATTGCACAAACAGGCCATGCAGCAAGGGTCACACAAAGATCCCTTGTTATCACTCTCAAACGAGAGTCTCTCACTCGAGGGTTGTCACTGCTACCACCCACAAGATCCTCTTCTCTGCCAAGAGTAAGAGGTCTTGAGAAAACTCCCAAAACACAACAAGCATAATGCAAAATTTTCAAATGAAATTCTAAAACAAGCCATTCAAGAAACTCAGATTTCTTCACCAATCATACACTCAAACACATGCAAGAAAATAACCATTTCAAAGAATAATCAAACCAACCTTAATCTGCCCAATGGTAGTTTTGATATTTGAGGAAGAGCTGCCCAATCCACGATTCTTCTTCTTCTACCCTTAGTTAAATTTTCTATTCCAACACTATTCTTTTCTTTTCAAAATTTCTCTTGTCTCCAAAAATGGAGAGTGGGTGATTACCCTCAAATTCTCAAAATCTTGCTTAAGAAGCTCATTCTCTGAGTTCTCACAAGTTTGTAAAAAAAACCAAAAAAAAGAAAGAAAAGCAGAATGCAAAAAGACTCTCATTCGAATAGGAAAAAAATCTCAATTAGATTAAACTTCTAATTTTCAATTTTCGCACAACTCAAAAAAACCAATTTTTAAAGCCTCAAAAAGATCATTTAAAAGTAGAAACTTGCCTAAAATTACCCCTAACCCCTAGGTATACCTTATGGGCTTTAGGAAACCCTATTAAACTACCTCTAGGTGTTCATTTAACCCATTTTAAACCCCTCTGAAGTTTATTTTCGGGTCAAACATATGTTGACCACTCCAAAGATTATATTCCCAAAGTATTTATGACAACACATTATATTATTTAAGAAAAATTATAGTTGAAAACTTTCCCACCAAGAGACAAAAATAAAACATTTAAATTTAAATCCACACATGTGTCAAGTGACACAAATAAAACACTTTTACAAAATAAAACATGAAATTGTCTCTTGTGGTTTTTACACATTAAATTTAAATAACACTTAACACTCATGCAGCATATACTGTTACGAATAAAATACAACACAAACGGGGTGTTGGTTCTCCAAATAGACAATCCCTGGCTTACGAACATACATAAGTCTAGGTTTGGCTCTCCGTAATTTTCCATGGTCACATGGTAAATTTCCTGCGCATCTCAATTAACACATTAGTACTTCCAAATATCCATATATAGTATAATTCAATAATATAACAATACACATCATCACTTGCATAAAATTTTCATCTGCACAAATTAAATACATCTTTTATCAAGCAATTTCACATAAGCAATTTCATCCCAATTCACATAAACTAACCATACATCATAGTTCTATATTCATAGTAAAGTCCTGCAAATTCAATAACGACATCTATCATTGCAATATCATCCTATCTAACAATCATGTAGTGTTCTCTCTCATAAAGCATGTAAGTAAATCATCAAATCATAGCAATGCTATCCAAATCCTGAAATCATATAAGTTCTAAGTCTCAAAATGCATCAAAATAATGTATCCATGATAGTCTAAATATAAAATCCACTGAATGTCAGACTGAGTCGGGGTGAGGCCTCACATCCTCCCCCTCTAGGCATGAACTTCCTCTTGGAGTTCATCAAAGAGGTGGGGGTACTCTGATCTCATATGTGCTGCATCCTCCCATGAAACCGTAACCACATCATAACAGTCCCACTGGACCCTAACCTGGTCCAGCTCTCGACCTCGAAGGGACAACGTCCAGCGTGCCAAAATGCGAATGGGCTCCAAAGCTAGCTGCCCGTCTGACTCCACCTGCAAGGCATCCCAATCTAAAATGTGAGACTCATCATAGATATATTTTCTCAAAACTAATACATGAAACACATCGTGGATGCGTGACAGGCTAGGTGGCAAAGCTAAATGGTAGGCAACTGGGCCTATCCTCTCAAGAATCTCAAAGGGTCCTACAAAGAGAGGTGCGAGCTTAGAACCCTTTCCGTAATGGATTGGACTCTTATGCAGTCGCACTCTCAAGAAAACTCTGTCTCCAACCAAGTAGCTACGATCTATCCTGAGCTTCTCTGAGACACTGCCTAATCAAATCCACCTACTGTTCCATATCTCAAACTATCTCAGGACCAATAGCAACTCTATCCTCTATGCGATCCCAACTCAAGGGTGTCCTGCAAGGCCTGCCGTATAATGCCCGATAGGGTGGCATCCCGAAAGAAGTGTGATGCCCATTGTTATAGGCAAACTCAACTAAGGGAAGATACTCCTCCCACTAGGTCTGATGATCCATGATGTACATGCGAAGCATATCCTCTAACACCTGATTGACCCTCTCTATCTGACCATCTGTCTCCGGGTGATAGGCTGTACTGAAATTGAGCTTAGTGCCCATAGCTGCTTGCAATGACTTCCAAAAGGAAGAAGTGAAAAGAGAATCCCTGTCAGATATAATTTTGCGGGGTACACCATGTAGCCTAACAATGTCTCGCAAGAACACCTATGCTACTGCTGGAGCTGTGAATGTAGTACGAACTGGTGAAAAGTGAGCTACTTTGGTCAACTTTTCAACTGTCACCAAGATAGCATCATGGCGAAGAAAAGACATAGGAAGACCAATGATGAAATCCATGGATATAGTATCCCACTTCCACTCTGGTATAGCATGAGACTGGAGCAACCCACTTGGATGGCGGTGCTCTACCTTTACCCTCTGACACTCGAGGCATCGAGCTACTATCTCAGCAATGAGCTGCCGCATTCCCGGCCAATGATACAACTGCCTCAAGTCAGCATGCAACTTCTTAACCTTGGGATGCGCTGCATAACGTGCTTTATGAGCCTCCGTGACAATGAACTCTCACAATCCTCCGGAGGAAGGTACATAAATGCGCCCTCTGTGGCGTAACAATCCATCGAACTCTGAAGAATAATCCGCATATTTCCCTTCTAGAGTAACCTGAGATCAAATCACCTGACCAATCTCTGCATACCATTCATCCTCTGGCAAGTGCTGTAGTATTCGGTCTCTCAAATCCGTGCCCATGGATATGGTGTAAACCTCGTGATGTCTCATACTCAAGGCATCTGCAACTACATTTTCCTTACCTTTGATGTAGTGAATGTCAAAATCATATTCGCACAAGAACTCCATCCATCTCCTCTTACGTGCATTAGGGTTCGGCTGAGTGAAGATGTACTGAAGACTCTGATGATCTGAATGCAACTCGAAGTGATGACCTAAAAGGAAGTGTCTCCACCTCACAAGTGCATGCACTACTGCTACGAGCTCAAGGTCATGAGTGGGATAATTAAGTTCATGAGTCTTAAGTTTCCTAGACTCGAAAGCTATGGCCCTACCATCCTGCATAAGAACTGCCCCTAAACCCTCTAGTGAAGCATCTGTACAAACCATGAAGTCAGCTGTAGGATCTGGTACAACAAGGATAGGAGCGCTAGTAAGTTCCTTCTTGAGTTCCTGAAAGGCCTTCTCGCACTTCTTTGTCCACTCAAATTTCTTCCCTTTACACTGAAGAGAAGTAATAGGGTGTGCGACTCTGGAGAATCCCTCGACAAAACGTCGGTAATACCCTGCTAAGCCCATGAAACTCCTAACCTCTGTCACACTAGTAGGTGCTGGCCAATCCATAATAGCCCTAATCTTTGATGGGTCAACTGAGATCCCATCATTGGAAATAACGTGCCCAAGGTACTTGACCTTAGACCGAAAGAAAGCACACTTCGATAGGCTGCCAAACAACTGGTTATCCCGCAAACACTGCAATACCTGTTTCAGGTGCTCCTCATGCTCCTTCTCATTCCGAGAATATATCAATATATCATTGAGGAACACAATAACAAAACGGTCCAGAAAGGTACAAAACACCCCGTTCATGAGGCTCATAAAAACTGCTGGTGCATTCGTAAGTCCAAAGGGGACTACGGTAAACTCATAGTGACCATATCTAGTGCGGAATGCGGTCTTGTGGATATCACTTTCCACTATTCTGAACTGATGGTATCCTGACTTCAGATCTATTTTGGAAAAGACTTTGGCACCCTGAAGCTGGTCGAATAAATCATCAATTCTGGGCAAAGGAAATCGATTCTTGATGGTTACTTTATTTAGTTGTCGATAATCCATACACAATCGGAGAGATCCATCCTTCTTCTTAACGAAGATGACTGGTGCACCCCAAGGGGATACGCTAGGATGAATATGACCCTTCTCAATGAGTTCCTCAAGCTGTATTTTAAGTTCATTTAGCTCATTTGTGGTCATCCTATAAGGTGCTCTAGAAACTGGCTCGGCTCCTGGTACTAGGTCTATATGAAAATCAATCTCTCTACGGGGAGGCATTCTCGGTAACTCTGAAGGAAAAAAATCTGAATATCCCTTAAGGATAGGATGGTCATCGAGCGATGTTTCTTTTTCTTCCTCTTCTCCTCTGTCACTGATAGTGATAGCAAAAAGCTGGCATCCCTTCCGCATGCTCCGCTTAAGCTGCATTGTGGAGATCATGCAAAGAGACACGGGCCTCTGAATCCCAGTAATAACTATGGGCGAACCATGATCATCCTCACACTCGATCTTTTTCAGGCGGCAATCCATCTTGGCTATGTGGGCATAAAGCCAATCCATGCCAAGTACGATTCCATAAGATCCAAGTGGAGTCACTCTAAGGTCTACTAAAGTGGTGGTCTTGCCAATCTCCAGCTGACATGCCCTAACCTCTGAGTCCACTGACACTCTAGCTCCTGAAGCTAATTCCACTTCCCAACTGACACCCTGTCTAGTTGCCACTGGCTCACAACGCTCCACAACCAATGGAAATATAAAGGAGTCAGTAGCTCCTGAATCAAACCAAATAGATACATTGTTACCTTTGATTATACCTGAAGATTCGATAACTGTGGCCTGATGCTCAGCCTGGCGGTTGTCGACCACTGCGAATACTCTATGGGACCTGCCCATATCACCAACTGTCGGCTCTGAAGCAGCCATCCACTGACTCCGTGCTACCTATCCCTGTGGGAAATCCCTCACCATATGCCCCATGGCTCCACACATAAAGTAAGCACCCCGTGCTTGAAACTGGGCACCCTGAGGTCTAGAGAATGCCTAACCTCCTGTCCTACTGGATCCGCTGTACCCACCCCTGGAGGACTGCCGAGTCCCCGCCGGCTGTGTGTACTGCCCCTGTGCTCTCTGATCACGTTTTTGTCCCTGAGTCTACCACTACTTGGGCTTGGAGCCCTGCTGATACTGTGGAGGCTTCTGCCTCTGGTTCTGTGGTGTCTGTTGTGGAGGAGGGGGTTTGGAGAACCCCTAAGAATTTTGGTTGTTTCCTGTCCAATGTGGTTTCTGGAATCCATAAGTCTGATGTGCGGGATTTCAGTTCTGAAACCGATCCCTATTGTCTTGTGGTCTGACCTGAATTTCCTCGGTAATTAGTACCTTCTCTATAGCAACCCGAAGGCTCTCAGGAGCGGACATCCTAACCGGCCCGGCTATACCAGCATTTAATCCCCTGATGAAGTGGTTTACAAGAAGTTTCTCATCCTTTAGATAATCTACATAAGGCAACAACTTAAAGAATTTACTCTCATACTGGGTTACTGATAAGCATTTTTGTTGGAGATCGTGAAATTCATCTATTCGATGCTGCTTGAAGTGTTCTGATAGGTACCTCTCACGAAACCTCTTTGTGAATATCTCCCAAGTGAGAGTATCAAGAACTAATCCGCATTTGTACTCTTCCTGTCTCCACCAAGTGGAGGTTGTCCCTCTACGAAGATCAACTGCAACACATGCTTTCAAGTTGCTCTCGTAAGAACACAACGTAAAGCACCTCTCAAGACTCAGAAGCCATGCCTCGGCCTCTACTCCATCTGTAGAACCTCCGAAGGATGGTGGTTGGAGGCGCATGACCTCCCTGATGAGATCCCTTGGAGCTCGACGAGCTCTCTCAAAATAGACTGGTTCCACCGCTGGAGATGGTCCTGGCATAAGCACAGACTCTGGCTCATTACCACCCTGACTCTCAATAGGAATCGGAGCTGCGCTCCTGCTTCGTTCTCTATCAACAGATCTATGACTTCCAGAGTCATGACTTCTAACCTAAGGGTTCTCTGCTGGGATCCTTTCCTGAACTATGCCAATAAGATTCTGAATGGCTGCTAAGAGGTCTCGGTTAGGTTCATTTGGCTGTTCGGGAGGTGCTCCTGGGTTCTCCTCTGGAACCGATGCCTCCCTCTCTAAGTCTTCACATGCTATGCGCACACGTCTAGGACCCCGTCCGCACTTGCGAGCTTGTCGCATCATCGGAGGCATCCTAAGAGGAAAATAAAGCCAAATAAATAATTAATTTCTTTTTTAGAATAATATTAATTCAATTAAATTCAAAAGTCTGATAAAATCAATTTAACAAAATAATTTAAATATTCTAAGGCGAAATGTAAGTGGAGTAAGGTTCCTAGTGTGGAAACCTTGCTCTGATACCAAAATGTCATGCCCAAAATTTAGGGCAAAAATGGAAAGATTTTTTTTTTAAAACAACTAGTTAATTAACAAAGTTCGCTATCACGAAAAGCGTTAAGGTATTTGCCATGTCTATATTCGAACTAATTCTGATACGAACCAAGCATTGATAATTTGTTTAATTCTATTTGCGGAAATCTAACTGGTTTAATTTTATCTCCACGAGATACCTAGTCATTGAATTTTATTAAATCAATCACGTTAAAGAAATAGGAGACGAAGATTAATTCAATCTCCAATAAGACTATATAGTCTAAACATCCATTTTTATTTAGATGATTATAATAATCATTTTCAGTGACATTTAATCTGGATAATTAAATCTGCAAGGGTAAAATTAATTACGAGTAGCTATTACTCGCCTTTAGAATGCCTATTAAAAATTATCCATTCTAACCTCAAATGGAAAGTGTTTAAATTTCTCCTTTTATAATCCATTTTAAAATTTTAATTCTCTAATTAAATTAACTAGGGCAAAATTAAGTATTTATCACATTTAATACATTTAAAATTATAAGACTAGGCTTTATTCTTAAATTTATATATTTCTCTTTCTTTTACTTCCTATTAGTAATCATACGGAGGTATTTAAATATTTAAAACTCTATTAAATACTTACTCCAAAAATATAACCAGTATATATATATATATATATATATATATATATATATATATATATATATATATATATATATATATATATATATATATATATATATATATATATATATATATATATATATATATGTATGTATAAATCCTTTAAAATATCTTTCCAATAAAATAGTCAATATGCCTTCCAACCCTAATTAGGGATTTCTTTTTTTTTTCTATATAAAATGGCTCTATTTAATTAATTTAAACATATTATTTTATTTACTTACCCTAGCCCTACCCGAGCTAGGGTTTAATATTTTTTTTTGATACCAAAACCCACAGGGCCGAATGTCCATCGGCGACCATGGATAGGATTTGATGCAGGGACGGCGGCGTTTAAGGTTCATGGTGGGTCGAGCGGGGAAGGCAGACCAAGCGCCGCCCACTGTGCAGTGACACAGTGGAGCGCTGGGCGCCGCCCATTGTGTACCCACACAGTGGTGGCGCTGGGCGCCGCGCCACTGTGTGGCCACACAGTGGTGGCGTTCGGTGCCTCCCACTATGTGCCGACACAGTGGCGGCGTTTTCAGCGCCGCCCACTGTGTGTTCACACAGTGGGATGCGGCCGATACCCGCGCAGCCCAAAACCCCTTTTTTTTAATTTAAAAATTAATTTAATTTAATTTTTTTTTTGTAAGGATTTATATAAATATATATATATATTTCCCAATATGTTTTATACACAATTTTTTTTAAAACAAAATACAAAGGAAAAAATACAAATATATATATATATATATATATACAATTTGATTGGTAATTAAGCTTAGGCTCTCTTTATTATTTTAATTGCTAATAAAAAGGAATGAAGTAAACCTACTGCTAAGCTTTAGATCATAACACATCGGAAATATACATATTTTTATTTCTTCTTCCGAACTTAGGAAAATACTTTTTTTTTTGAAATACATTATACTATTCTAAATAAAAACATTCATTGATTTCTCAACTCATAAAACAACTACTTATACACTTCTTTTTTAAAAAAAAAATACTTAAAATCTATCAGCAAAAACAACTCACATTTTTCAGCAAGTAGAATGTAGTTTAAATTGATTAAAGACTGTTTTTTTTTTCCATATTACAAAAGAAGCTTTTGCATGCAAATCAAGCAACCCTTTGCTTTTCAAAATAGAAATAGAAACATATCTGGCTTTATACAACTCTATCGATATTCTGCAAAAATTACAAGATGTTTCTTTATTTAACTACAATATTAAATCACATGTCCTATCTCAAAATTACAACTTGCCTCTCATTCAACGAATGAGGTATATTTCTACTAACAAATTTAAACAAATAACTGCAAATGGATTTAAGTATCTTCAACAATAATCTTCTACATCTTTTCACTGTTCCTATTCTCTTCTCCTGACTTTCCTGCATAATAAAACACAATATGACCACGGAGTGCTCACCTCCCAGCCGAGGCTAACTGGTAGCCACCCCTGAGTTCGGAGAACCAATTGCTAGACAGGTAACAAACATGCAAATTCCAAGAAAACAAAAAAAAATAGACACATAGATTTTCAGGCACACTCCCAACTTGGCTACATCGCACCACACTTTGGTGATGATCTTTTCAAAGGGTGGTAGTGGACCAATACCCTGAGGAGAACTGCAAGTATGGAAAAACAAGTAGCCACCTCATGGCACAATAAATACATCAAGAATCTCAACCCCTTATTCCTTATGCCCCCCAAAGGCATTCTAGCCTTATATCCCTCCTTATGACCCCCATTGCACAAACAGGCCATGCAGCAAGGGTCACACAAAGATCCCTTGTTATCACTCTCAAACGAGAGTCTCTCACTCGAGGGTTGTCACTGCTACCACCCACAAGATCCTCTTCTCTCCCAAGAGTGAGAGGTCTTGAGAAAACTCCCAAAACACAACAAGCATAATGCAAAATTTTCAAATGAAATTCTAAAACAAGCCATTCAAGAAACTCAGATTTCCTCACCAATCATACACTCAAACACATGCAAGAAAATAACCATTTTAAAGAATAATCAAACCAACCTTAATCTGCCCAATGGTAGTTCTGACATTTGAGGAAGAGTTGCCCAATCCACGATTCTTCTTCTTCTACCCTTAGTTAAATTTTCTATTCCAACACTATTCTTTTCTTTTCAAAATTTCTCTTGTCTCCTAAAATGGAGAGTGGGTAATTACCCTCAAATTCTCAAAATCTTGCTTAAGAAGCTCATTCTCTGAGTTCTCACAAGTTTGTAAAAAAAACCAAAAAAAAGAAAGAAAAGCAGAATGCAAAAAGACTCTCATTCGAATAGGAAAAAAATCTCAATTAGATTTAAACTTCTAATTTTCAATTTTCGCACAACTCAAAAAAACCAATTTTTAAAGCATCAAAGAGATCATTTAAAAGTAGAAACTTGCCTAAAATTACCCCTAACCCCTAGGTATACCTTATGGGCTTTAGGAAACCCTATTAAACTACCCCTAGGTGTTCATTTAACCTATTTTAAACCCCTCTGAAGTTTATTTTCGGGTCAAACATATGTTGACCACTCCAAAGATTATATTCCCAAAGTATTTATGACAACACATTATATTATTTAAGAAAAACTATAGTTGAACACTTTCCCACCAAGAGACAAAAATAAAACATTTAAATTTAAATCCACACGTGTCAAGTGACACAAATAAAACACTTTTACAAAATAAAACATGAAATTGTCTCTTGTGGTTTTTACACATTAAATTTAAATAACACTTAACACTCATGCAGCATATACTGTTACGAATAAAATACAACACAAACGGGGTGTTGTCTCTCCAAATAGACAACCCCTGGCTTACGAACATACATAAGTCTAGGTTTGGTTCTCCGTAATTTTCCATGGTCACATGGTAAATTTCCTACGCATCTCAATTAACACATTAGTACTTCCAAATATCCATATATAATATAATTCAATAATATAACAATACACATCATCACTTGCATAAAATTTTCATCTGCACAGATTAAATACATCTTTTATCAAGCAATTTCACATAAGCAATTTCATCCCAATTCACATAAACTAACCATACATCATAGTTCTATTTTCATAGTAAAGTCCTGCAAATTCAATAACGACATCTATCATTGCAATATCATCCTATCTAACAATCATGTAGTGTTCTATCTCATAAAGCATGTAAGTAAATCATCAAATCATAGCAATGTTATCCAAATCCTGAAATCATATAAGTTCTAAGTCTCAAAATGCATCAAATTAAAGTATCCATGATAGTCTAAATATAAAATCCACTGAATGTCAAACTGAGTCGAGGTGAGGCCTCACACTAAGGCCATTGAAGAAAACACATATCAAGATTCACTGGATAAGCGAATCATGTTTCTTTCTCAGTTGGAAGAAACAAGGACTAAAGTGATGGATAAGATTGTTGCACACCAAAGCCAAGTGAAAGCATTGTTCGACAGGAAAATGACTTCCCGCGACTTCTTATTTGGTGATCAAGTCTTGTTATGGGACAAGAGGAGGGAACCAAAAGGCTTGCATAGTAAGTTTGATTCCTTGTGGAGAGGTCCCTTCACTATTCATGAAGTATGTGGCGAGCATAGCTACTTACATGCATATGCAGATGGTACCCCGTTCTCGCTACCTCCTATTGGAGAACATTTGAAGCTCTTTACTCAATAGAGAGCAATGTAAAGGAAGTTTTACCTGTTTGTAAAAAAATGTATATTCTTTTCTTTTTAGTTTTTTGTCGCTTGACTCTATAGCCCAATGGATACAGGCACTCAGAGTTCTGGATTCTACAAGCTTCAAGTGGTGCAGCTTGTTCCCAAGTCAGAGCCAGCTATTGTCCTCGATTTCAGTTTGGCCAAAATCGTGAGGCAACCCTACGAAACTGGTCCGTTTCATACCTTATGGTCTCCGGGAGAGCTTAATCGACTTGGTCAGTTAGTTCGTTTCGTTCTTTGCTTTTCATTTTTATTATTTTCTTTGCTTCTTAGGATTGCAGTTTAACCTACAGTTCGGAGTTATATTAATTAGAATTTATTGCAAATTAGATTTTTCTTAAAAGTTTTTTTTTAAAGGTTAATCTTTGCATTTTAATCTTCATCCCTGGTTTGTATCACGCACCTCCACCCCCATTTTCGTTGCTCACCACTCGGATTTTCTTCTCCACCCCCGATTTGATCGCTCATGCCTCGGATTTTTTGAAGATCAAAGTGGTAGAGGTTAGTTTTTTGTTTTCTTTTGTTCTTCTTCGCTTATTTTCACTCTTTTTTCCTTTTCTTTTGTTTGTGCTTACCTCCTTTTGTTCTGGAGAACAATCGGATTTCAAAACCCGGCTATTCTCTAGACCCTCTTATCTTCCCTGCACATCGGATTTTAAAATCTGATATGCTGCTAGAGATCAGTCCCTCTGCATATCGGAATTTAAAGTACGATATGCGGGATCTTTCCCTCCGCATATCGGACTTCAAAATCCAATATGCAGAGGGCAATCAGTCGGCATATCAGGTTTCAAAACCTGACATGCCAACCGGCTATCCTTCCCCTAAGAAGCACATTAGACTTTAAAGTCCGATGTGCCTCTAAATTTTTCTAGTTAACACATCGAACTTTAAAGTCTGATGTGCTCGTTTGAGGTTTTTTCTCAACATATCAGACTTTAAAGTCCGATATGTAAATGTCTTTCCCCAGATTAATAATTCAGACTTTAAAAGTCTGATGTGTTGATATCCTTTCACAAATTTGCACTTCGGACTTTAAAGTCCGATGTGCAAATTTTTGTTGGTAAAGAAGCAGGTTGGACTTTTTTCTCCGACCTGTTGTTTTCGTAGTCTTTACTCCTTGGCCTGTTTTGAGTCCCGTTTTTCGATCCGTTTGAGAAAAAAATGATTTTTGATAATGATGAATGGCTAATCATTAGTGTTGAATGCAGTCATTGTGCATGAATGTCAAATCTCTCCCACAACAAGCCCGAGTCTTCCTCAAGACAACCTTCTCTGAGTAAGGCATCATAAAAAAAGATGAAATACAAGTACGATAGGTACTTGAATATGTACCCTGAAAGTTCAGTGGATTCTAACATTAAAGAGATCAGGGACACCAAAATTGGGCACATTGACATGCAAGAGTTTCTTGACCGGGTTCAGAAGGCTCCTGCACACCTGACTAGTTTAATCAAATCTGAGCTGCATAAGTATGAATCTTTCCCAGTTGTAGCTCATGATCCTGAATTTGTACTAGCAGTGGCTGATCACTTTGATCCAAGCACAAGACAGGTAAAGGATGATGATCAGAAGGTCATAATGACTCTAGACAACATATTCTTCAATAGTATTTTCAAAGGCTCATCAGTTGAAGAAGTGGCTGATATTTCTCAAGAGAGTGCTCAAGAGTACTACGAGAAACATGAGGATAAATGCAAAAAGGTGATCAATACTATTTATCTCTCAACTGCTAGATCTTCCCTCACCTCCCGATGGCCTAAGTCTTTCCACAAGAGTGATTTTAATGAAGAATATAATGACATGGTCACCATGTTATCTAGAGTGAGAGGATTAAAAGACTCTCATTATTTCCAAAGCTGGATGATTTACTATATGAATATAATCAGAAAGGGAGCTGCAAGAATTGATTGGGGAGAACAAATCAGTGATGCACTTTATGCCCCACTGAAAGAGGTCAAGGTAACATTGAAGTTTTATATGACCTCATACCTTGTTTACACAGCTGCCTCTATGAGGCAATATCCAAGTTTGTCAACTAAGGGTGATAGAAGAATAGTGCCTCTTTGGAAATACTATGATCAACTCACTATCAAAAATCAAGGTAATCATTACAGGAGGGTTAATGATGCTTTCTTGGTTGTTTGGAAGTGTATATTTGATAAAGGCCTGTATAAGAGAAGAATATTAGAGGCTGCTTACAGCAGAGTGTCCCACTTTGGGTGTGTCTTCCTTCAATTCCCCACATTTACCTATATCTAGATTGGATGCTTCTTAGGTGAGCCCTTTATTCTTCCAAGGTTTCCGTCAAATAAAATTGTCCTTATGGAGCTTTGTAGACAACTGATTAGTGTGAATGAGAAACAATCACAAGCACACAAGACTGGGCTGAAACTCCCAGAGTCAATTGGCAGGTATTCCGTGCTAACTAATCCCAAAGCCAAAAATATGGAGGAGGAGATGCAGTGGAATACCATGAGAAGATTCAAGGCCCAAACCGATTTTGATTTTTGGGGTATAAAGAGCAAACTCAAAAGGACATACACTCATGTCTACAGGTTTGAGGATGTTTGGGTGGACTGTCAGAATGAGGAGGATATAAGAAGGATGGACTTCAGCCACCTTACTCTAGGACGAATTGAAAATCTGGATCTAGCTAAGATCCCAATGATAATGGAAGACATAGATGACATAGTGGATCCTGTTTACTATGAGAAGAAGATTGTTGATTCCCCACTCTCACTTGTGCAATGGTCAAAGAAAGAAAGCAAGTCAATTACTCAAAGGATCTCTCCCATCATAGCAAACACCAACACCTGGTTGCTAAAGAAGAATCTCAGGATGAAATAGTGATGGTGCATTGGGAAAGACAGTGACAACTGAAACTAGAACCAAGAACAAGGCAGACTCATATGCACTATCTTCAGCTCCAGTGGTATAATCAAAAGGTAAAGGGCCTAAAATCAAATTTACAGTTAAAGGGTCAAAACAAAGCAAATCATCATTGATGTCATAGGATGCAGTGGCAAAAGAGCTAGAACAACCACCTGTCAGTGAAGCTGGAAAGGGTAAAGAGGTCGAAGAAGGCAAAATTCCTCAACAAGAGGAGGTTCACGTAGAAGAAGTACCACATTTAGTTGAGCTAGGTACGACAACTACTTCACAAGTAGTCATTGACTCTATTGATTCTAACTCTAATTCTGATCAAGAAGATGAAGATATTCATGAAGATGGAGATCTAAGTATGGGCATGCCACAATCAGAGACTACTGGTCAATTTTTTACAATAACCAATTTCTCTACTTTAGATGATATCCGTTCATCTACTTTTGAATCTACCATGATGGACTTTAATGAAACTTTGCAAGATGCACTTGCAGAATAGGTTTCAGTAGATTTACCAGTCATTACTACCACCATCACAACCATCCCTTCATTGGTAAGCATTGAGGTTACACTGATGGAAACCTCAACTCTTCCACCAATAATTGAAGAGGTACCACCAACAAATGTTCCATTAGATGCTTCAATATCAGCACCATCAGTTATACTTGCAACTGCTCCAAGTTCCAGTCAACCTACTCTAGAATCTTTGACCCCAAGTCAGCAAGGAGCCACTACTCCATCATCCAATCCAGAACTAACCCCTTGGATGGAAGTAGTGGCCCCTAAAAGGAAGAAATAGGTAATATCTTCTGATGAATTTGACTTTGAACTTTTGGTTCCTCCAAAGCCTAAGGGAACAAATAAGCCAAAGACAGTATCTCAGGTGGTACTAGACCCGGCTTCCAAAAGAAAATATGCTAAAGTTATGGTGCCATCATCAGATAAGGACAAAGGCAGCATACAATCAGAAGATTATACAATGCAGGTTGTGGAGCTCGGAGTGGAGACACATGAAAGTGTGAAATTAGATTCTCAGACAACCCTTAATTCTTTGTTGAGAAGACTGGATCAAGAGAGGGATGAGAAAAATATCCTGAAGCAGAAGTGTGAGCAGTTGACCAACATCCTCCTAAAGGTAACACAATCTTCTCAAGAGGTTGAACCTATAGGATCATCAATAGATCCTAAAGCTATCAAGAAGATTGAGCAGGTAGGAGCTAAGGGCCGAGTAATGGACGAATGGATCTCGCGGCTAAAGTCAAATTGCTCTCATCTCCTGAGTTCAATGGTGGAGCTATTGTCTAATTATGAAGTGATTTAGAGTTGGATGCAAAGACTCAAAACCTCTTTATCCCAGGAAATTGAGAAAGTTGTGAAAAGCACTACCCTTTGGAGCAAAATGGAGGATTTCAGGATAGATGTCCTGGTTGAGAACAAGGTAATTCCCACAAGAGAGAAGTATATTCAGATCTTGTCATTATTGTCTCATAAACAAGAGACAATGAAATTAATGATTGCAGAGTTGGATTGCAAAAACAAAGAAGGTGATGATGAGGTTGACCTTATTTTTTCTAAAGTAGGTGATCTCCCTTGCTATTTGTATGATGGTGATCAAAATCTTGTCACTGCTGAGGTCGTCACCCAAGAATTTCTTTCCTTGATGGACCAGTGCACAGGACAAGACTTCTCGCTTGATAGATTTGATAAATTGTTAGAAATCAAGTTAGCTTTGAAGTACTCGCATCCATGCTAAAGGATGTTAAGAAGAAGCACGTGAAGATCCAAGATGTGACATCCCGCGTTCAAATCATCACAAGTTCTACCTTGATGCCAAACGAAGCAGAGGTGAAATCTATCCTCGCCAAGTTCGAAGGTTTTCAGAAATCCAACGAAGAAGAGAATCAAGAATGAAGTTCCCCCTTTTGGCACTCTTCCTTCATGCAGCTGCACCAATAAATGTTGTAAACTTTTATGCAGATGGACGTTTTCTTTATGTAGTAGTTGTAGTAAAATGTGATTGTGTGGTTGAATAAGTCAACTGTGCCCACCTTTTTCTCAACTTCTTTTCCTATATAAGGAGGACCTTTTTGTAAATATTTTCATCTTTTTCATGCTTAGCGAAACTCTGCTGGATTTTTATCCCAATTTCTACTTTGAGCTTTTCTGATGAGAATTCAATCAAACAAATAAAGAAAACGGTTTTGTTTATTTCAAACTTTGTGTTGTATCAATAAATTTGTTTATATTATTTAATGTTCCTATGTCCATTGAATACATATTATCTTTACATATTTGATCTTAAGATATTGCTACATGGTTAAAGAGCTCTCAAATCCTGCCAATAGACTTTGTGCTCTTAGCATGCTTGAGAAATTTGCTGATAAAGGAAGTAACTTGTAGTAAGCTTTGTATTCCTGCAGTTATTAGTAGTTTAATTGATTAGAAATTTACACTTAAAGACTTTGAGCTTTAAGCTAAGTTTCTACTTGTTTAATATGTAACGATCAGTGTAAATCAGTGTTACCATAAAGGAGACTTTGTGCTTCTTAAAAGTAACTCTTAGTATAGTTTATTTGATTAATAGTTCTTTTCTTTGAATATCTGAAGAGGTAGAGAAACTGTAACTAGGCAAAGGGAGAATACATAAACTCTGAAAAAAGAGAGTTATATGCCCAACGCCAACCCACCAATTTAATTTCTTGTTAATTAGAGGAGAAATTTCATAGGTAACGTCCCCTTGATGAGAGGAGAGATTAATTTCTTAGCATAACATTGTGTGAATTTTATGTTTTGTCATTAGTACGCTGGTGACAAAATATTCACCCAACAAATTTACATATATTGAGAAATTGGACTTTTGGAAATTATCCATCTTGTATATTTTATCAAAGCTTATGCTTGTTTCTTCAGTAGTTGATAAACCAATGGAGAAGATGTTAGTCCCAACCGGTGCTGAGAGTGGAGGGGTGAATAAACACTTTACCAATTTTGCTGAATTATAACTTTTAACTTAAGTTATCACTAAGTTAACATTCATCAATATAAATAACTATTGCAGAAGAATAACCATGCATGAAAAGAAACATAGTGACACCAACATTTATCTCGTGGAAACCCAAATTGGAGAAAACCACAGTGTGAGTAGGAACTCAAAAAATTTGTACTCTTTTGGAGTACGCTCGGTGAAGAGCCATCCTTATTCAGAGATTACAAAGACACTGTTAGGTTCAACCCGATTAAGGAATTTTTTTTAAGGTCTGTTAGTTCCTTTACCCTATTAAAGGTAGCCTTATCAAAAGGTCTTAAATCATCAATTAAGATGACACCCGGTTAAGGGATTTTTACAATGGGAGTTGTAATGGTTAGAGAGAAAAATAAAGATGATCTGCTAGAGTGGCTACTCATTAGCTTGATCAGATCACACTAAATAATTACACTGTCTGCATCGGTTGTGTCCATTCTGCACAACACTGATTTCCTGAATGCACCTTCAACTTTTCTCTTTGCTGATTTGTTGATCCTTGGATTCCACATTGTCGGTCCTTTGTCACTTGGGTCACCACACTGTTGAACTCCACTCTACCAGTCCTCTGTCACTCGGCTCTGCACTCTCTTAAACTCCCCCTATGTACACTTTCACATTATCTCAATTCACCTTTATAACAACAACTCAAGAATGAGATATGCAAATTTATTGACCCTTTGAAACTGTCGCCAACTTTCCCTCCAAAACATCGCATTCAAAATTCCATTATCATGCCTTAAATCACGCCCTTGAAATCATTGCAGGAATCTCTATCAAGACAATTGAACATGTCGTTAAGTCCACCGGTTGACTAGAGAAGACTCGTGGTTTAACTAAAAGTTAACTGAATGTTACCAGTCTGTCGATTATAGACTCTTCCAGTGTACCGATCAAAATCTATCTAGTTGGTTTCCTCCTGTATACCGATCTGTTCTTTGCTTTGTCAGTGGACCTATTCTATGTTGATCTACTCACTGCTACCTGGTCTATTTACTACTTGCTAGTCTATTTACTACTTGTTGGTCTACTCACTGCTTGCCGGTCTACTTACTGCTTGTCGGTCTACTTACTGCTTGCCAGTCTCTCACTAATTATCTTGTTTACTTATTGCTTAGCCAGTTGACCTTAGTATCCTAGTCTACTTACTACCGATAGACTATGAAGACTTAAGAGATGATGTTGCCAACAATGACCATCATATCATTCACCGGTCATACAAAATTGCATCAAAATGGCAATAAACTCCCGCTTTGGCATTGGTGGCAAATATTACAAAACTGTGTCAGTCCTGGCCCCTGCAACTTGTAACTCACACTGTACAAGACTCCAAAAATTCCCCCTTTTTTCATCAATGGCAAAGACTATCCAAAAGAATTCTTTCAAAATAAACCAAAAATCTCTTTGAATCTTTCTTTAGCCACTTTCAAAGAAGAGTCCCATGAAGATTGTACCTATTTTATGGTGGTGAAGTGGCCATGTAAGATTGCAATGAAGACCTCCATATCATCAACAATCTTACAGTTAGGTTCACTTGTTAATCAGTTTGCTTCTTTAATATTTAGCTGCATGAAATCAATAATTGGTGCTAAATAGCACTAGAGCTCTAACAAACTAAGACTTCATTTGTCTTCTTCTTCTTTCAACCTTCCAATTTCATGATTTAGCATTTTGACTTTTCTAGTAAAGGTTGATGCTGAACTGGTAAGGGGATCAAAAGAGCTTATCAGATCTTGAATTTCTTTTTGAATTTGATTTCTTTTGTCTTCTAAATCTTTGATTAAAGTAGAAAAACTTGAATATTTCACCAGTAGTTGACCAACTCGCTACCATATATTTTTAACTTCTTTTGTTTTGGTGGAAAGAGAAACTTTTCCAAATGATATTTGTTCCATTAAGTTGTCTCCTCTCTTCATTTCATTTTGCCTTACTGCAACCTTCTCCAGATCAGTTTCCTCTTAACTAATTGCTTTAACAAGAGTATCCAACTAATTAAGAATGGGTGTAGTATCATTGACTGCAATGTCTGAGATTAGATCTGGAAGAAGTGAGAATTCTTGCCTTCTTTTTCTTTCCTCTTAGTTTAGCCTTTTTAGCTTGGATTTTTAGTTTTTCTAGAGACTTTCATCAATTGCTTAGGGGTCATTTTATTTATATCAATGACCGAGTCTCCTTCTTCCTCCTCTGTTTCTCCTTCCTTTTCTACAGTCTCAACTTCTGAACTAGTTGATGTAATTATTCTTCCCTTCTTCTTATCACTTTTAATTTCTAAATCTAACTTCCTCTTTGCAAGAGGAGTGTCCATCATTTATTTCTTATCCTCTACTTTCTTCTCTCCCTATTATTCTTCTTCAGAGAGAATAGGATTTGGTGTCAATAAGGTTTTGTGAGGTGTATCCTCATAAGGAATGTCTTCAACTAACACTTCATCTTGACCGGGAAGCTTAGTTTGATCAACTTCCTTCATCGGTGAAGTGTGAACTAGTTGTTCGATGTCCTTTGTCAGATTGGGGATTTTTGACACAAAATTTCCTATGATGTCTTCAACTATGAAAGTATCAAATTTTTCAATGGAGTCTTTTTCCTTAGCTTTTCCTTTTTCAAGGGCAGTTGCACCTTTGTCCTGTTTTGTTTCCTTTTCAATTTCTTCTTCAACTTCCTTTTGCTGGTCCATAATTTTCTTCCACAAGTCAACACCTTCAGTGTGCATTGCTCTAGCTTCACCTACTACCACTCTCCCATTTCTATTCCTTATTTTAAAATGTTGAATGAATGCTTCAACCACTAGTGAAGCTTGATCAAGATCTAAGTCATGTTGCACTTCCATAAGTTCTTTTAATCTAAGTTCCTTTTTAGTAACTAGAGTTGTTTTCCATCTCCCTTCAATTTGATCTTGTAAATCTGATGGGATTATGCCATATAACTCACTCGGATTCCTACAAAAATTGTGCAAGGTCCAGATCAGGGCTTCTTCAATTTTCCTTTTGTCTTCTTTATTACTGAGGGAATATCTTCTCCCAACATCGACCAGACCTCCAAATTATTTGATCCCATGCACCAACTCATCAACTATTGGGGCTTTGTTCCTTCCACTTCTCATAACCTCCTTTATTTCCACATCTGATAGGGTGTCAGTGATATCACCCTCTTTCTCATTCTTTTTAAGCTTTGATTCACTCTTTTTCTTTCTGGTGTAAGTCACTTCTACCGGTCTATCTGTACTTGGTGAAGATAAAGGAGCACCTAGATCCTTTTCCTTTGAGTATGTTGCAGGATTGGTTGTTACAATCCCCTTAGGTTTTTTCTTTGACACTTTCTTCTTTCCACCTATTAATTCTTCATCTTTAGTAGGTGTCACCCTTGTTTTCTCACTAGCACCAGTAGAGGTAGTGCCACCAGATGCTTGACTTTCATATTTCTTGTCAAGGGTATCATTCATTTTTCTTACTCTTCTTTTCATGCTTGGCACTTGAAGTTCTTGTTTTATTTTGGAGCTTGCCTCCTCACATGTTCCAAATCTCTTTGCCTTCGAGTCTATCGGTTTATACAGAAGCATATTGACATGAATTTTGACAAGATTTGCTGCAACCTCTTAGCCCATAGGTGGAACCCAAAAAGTTATGCGCTGAACTGCTTAAATAATACAACAATCTGTGTCTACAAGAAAACAAATGTTGTCTTTGTATTTATGTACTATTTTGGGTGGAATTCTTTCCTTCTTGTGCATCCTAATTTGAAATTCCTTAAAATATCCCCACATTGTTTCACCAAATTTATTTCCCATATCCTTAATCATTTCACCTATTTGAACCATGATATGTTTCTCTTGTGACCATACTACATTACCCTTACTGGGAAAAAGGTTTTGCACATAGAAAAATATACATACCAGTAGTGAACCATATTTGAAGGATTGCTTCTTGTCCTTCTTAATTCTTTCCATGTTTACCATAAATTGGCTTTGAATCATCTCACATATATCATAGGTTGCATCGTCTTTGATAATTCGATATCCAACATATATGGCACCGCTCGACAGACTATTTATCCGGCTTGGTTGATAAACCTTGTAAACCAATAGTGTAGAGGCAAATATTACTTCATCATCCTCAATATGGGTGATTGTCATTACTCTACTATCACACTAGGATTTGGCTAACTGGATGACTTCAGTTGATGAAATCATTCTTAGAGTTAATGCTTCACTTGTTGCACTAAACCTTGTCACTCTTCAAATCACTTTCTTTGTAATCTTGATCGGTGCATGAGCTTCCAACCACAAAAATTGATCATGAACCCTTCTCAGTACATATCTAACCTAATCATCATGAAACTGATTAGGAAAATCAACAACATTAGCCAAACCCTTTGTCTTTAGAGGTAGAAATTTTGGCTTCAATTGATCATTGTCACAGAACCCTTTAAACTCATTTCGAATGAACTTGTCTCCAAGTTCTTTGAGCTTGAAATGAATGTAGGAGAGAATATCTTCTACCAACAATACACTAGAGGGAACAATGATAACACATTGGTCATGTTCATTTCACCGGCTTTCATTGTTTGCAACTTGAACTCGGGTTGGGGTTCTTTGATAGGTTCAACTAACATAGGAGTTGATATCGGTGCTGCCATGATGAAATTAAAACAATCTTTTCTCAGATGAGGTTGAATACCTTTTCCTTGGGAGTACCAAACACCACTATCGCTCTTCTTGAATTTTATGCACAAATAAAGCTTAGCAAGATTCAAATTGCCTTTGATCGCACATGAGCTCACATGAGCTCGAGAGATGCACAAGAAAGGCAGGATAAATGAAAATGTGTTTAAATTCCTTATTTATCTATTGAGATTTATCGATGTTATAATACAACGGTTAGTTTGAAACTTACAACTTAATGTACATTGATTTGAATTTACCAGTTATTTGTTACCGATACCAATACACAAATAAGTAACTCACAAGACATTCTTCAACTAAGGACTTTTAGACCATCTTTTATGTATCACAACTATGTAGATAGACATATCCTTATATTTGTTAAGGGGATTCAAAAGTAATCTTACCATATGTGCTTCCCCTAAGCATCGGTATGTCTATTTTGAAGAGGAACTGTCATCACCGATGAATGATGACTTGGGTTCTAGAAGATTTTATCCTTCTTTGCTTTCTTTTCTCTTGATCCATGTCTTTTTCATTTCATTCTCCACCTCTTCAATTGTCTTCTTCCCTTTTCGTTCATTTTGTCCTTTCTTCTTGCCAGACCAGTTCTTGTCTCCAGACCGGTTATGGGATTGACTCCTACATTCTCTAGCTAAGTGACCGATCTTGTGGTAATTGAAACATGCATACCAGTTGTCCTCCACGGTCCTGCATTATTTCTCTTCCCTATTCTCACTCTATAATTTACTGCAACATGACCAATATTACCACAGGTGAAACAGGTGGCTTTGAACTAATTATTCCTTTTACTAGGATTAACCGGTTTGAATGGTTGTCTCAATACATTTGACTTGACCTTGCAATCTTCAGATTTGTGTCCAAACTTATTGCATGTGAAGAAATGTCCATCAAAAATTCTTCTATTTGGCATACTGATAGATTGAGATCTACATTCATAAGCAATGTGGCCATACTTATGACAATTATGGTAGTAACCACCAATTGTGAAATTCTTCTTTTGACTAACCGGTTTATTTATATAGTCATTAGTCTTATGACCTGATTGATCACAATGATTACAAGAGGATTTAGAGAACTTCATACCTTTCACTTCTGAATGGTTCTTTTTATCATCCTTCATCTTTTTATATTTAGATGATTCTCCAGTTTCCATAGGACCGAAACCGGGGTAACCAAGACCGGTGCTGAGAGGGGCGGGGTGAATCAACACTTTACCGGTTTTGCTCAATTATAACTTTTAACTTAAGTTATCACTAACTTAACATTCATCAATATAAATAACTATTGCAAAAGAATAACCATGCATGAAAAGAAACATAGTGACACCAAGATTTATCTCGTGGAAACCCAAATGGGAGAAAACCAGGGTGTGAGTAGGAACTCACAAAATTTGTACTCTTCTGGAATATGCCTGGTGAAGAGCCATCCCTATTAGGAGATCAAAAAGACATTGTTAGGTGCCATCCTGTTAAGGGATTTTGTTTAAGGCTTGTTAGTGCCTTTACCTTGTTAAAGGTAGCCTTATCAAAAGGTCTTAAATCATCAATTAAGATGACACTCGATTAAGGGGTTTTTACAATGGGACCTATTAAAGTCCACCCTATTAAGGGATTTTAGTTGCAATGGTTAGAGAGAAACATAAATATGATCTACTAGAGTGGCTACTCATTAAATTGATCATATCACACTGAAGAATTAAACTAGGTCTGCATCGGTTGTGTTTGTTCTGTGCAACACTAATTTCCTGAATACACCTTCAACTCTGCCCTATGGCGATTTGCTGATCCTTGGATTCCACACTGTCGGTCCTCTATCACTTGGGTCACCACTTTGTTGAACTCCACTCTACTGATCCTTTGTCACTCGACTCTGCACTGTCTTAAACTCCCCCTATGTACACTTTCACATTATCTCAATTCACCTTGACAACAACAACAACTCAAGAATGAGATATCCAAATTTATTGACCCTTTCAATCTGTCGCCAACTTTCCCTCCAAAACATCCCATTCAAAATTACGTTATCATGCCTTAAATCATGCCCCTAAAATCATTGCAGGAATCTCTATCAAGGTAGTCGAACATGTCGATAAGTCCACTGGTTGACTGGAGAAGACTCCCAGTTTAACTAAAATTTAACTGAACGTTACCAGTCTGTTGGTTACAGCCTGTTCTAGTGTATTGATCAAAATTTGTTTAGCCGGTTTCCTCCTGTATACCAGTCTATTCTTTGCTTAGTTGGTGGACCTCTTCTGTGTCGATCTACTCACCACTACCCGATCTATTTACTGCTTGCCAGTCTACTTACTTCTTGTCGGTCTACTCATTGCTTGCCAGTCTACTTACTACTTGCCGATCTACTTGTTGCTTGCTGGTCTCTCACTGATTATCCTGTTTACTTATTGCTTAGCCAGTTGACCTCAGTATCCTAGTCTACTTACTACTGATAGACTGTGAGGACTTAAGGGATGATGTTGCCAACAATGAGAACCATATCATTCACTGGTCATATAAAACTGCATCTGAATGCCAACAAAAGAAGACTATAAAATGAGATGTCTGAAGGTTTTTAAGCGATCCAAGGATGGGAGTCATATTATTACCAAGTGGTCTAAGATGGGAGTTAAGGATTACTATAGAATAATCTCCCTTAGAGATTATCATAGTTCTTAAGGATTCAATAGTTTTAGAGTTTTGTCTTGTAGGGGAGGGTTTGAAGTGGCAATCTGGGATTTGAGTTCTCTATTTGTTGTAGATGTTTATGAAAGATTTGTGGATGCGGGTTTATTTATATTTCTTTGTATTTAGTTTTATTTTTTCATAATAAACCTTGGTGTGGAGTTTGGATAGTTTTCTTGCAATTTGGGTAAATTTGATTTTGTTCTTTTGGATTCAACCATGTAAATTGGGCAAGTTTTCTTGCAAGTGGGTTTATTTTGGAAATACAAAAAATTACATGGTTGATTCCAAAAGAATAAAATCAAATCATTATGGATTGTGGAAGCTTCATGAATTCAATTTGGGTAAAGTTTAGTTTGTGTACGAGTTTCATTTTGCTTCCCATTTTGTGAGAAGTTGCAACAGATGTAATTTGTTATCAACAACGATTTATGGCAGCAAAATTGATTTATTTTCATGATGTAAATATGTTATAATAATTATATATCAGTTCAATGAAAGTTTTCTAAATATTCAAGCTGTTAATAGAGTTAATTTCTATCGAAAGTTTGTACAATCTCTATTGTTTACAAATTTTAATAAAGAAGTTTCAAAAGGGTTTTCATATCTAATATTTATTTTCCAAGGGACATTACACACATGTAGGAACATTGAATTTGGATTGGATTAAAAAATCCAATTGCTTTTGTAAGGATGAAACAATATGAGCTAGATTGTTTATAGTGGCTTCAGTGGTTGATTTGAAATCAGAGACATTGGATTGTGATGGAGGTGTAACATGAGGATAAATGGGTGGAGCTTAAGAATAAGAAGTTGGAACATTATGGTAGGTGGGTTTAGGAGATGTGTGTGACATAAATGGAAGGATAGTGGAAGGAGGTATATAGGAGTATTGATTGATGGAATTATCCCCATTGCTAACATGTGTAGTGTTAAGGTAAAAAATGCCTCACATAGGTTCTAGGGCTTCAAGGTAAATTTATTTTGACAGGTTTGGAAATATTAAGAAGGTAAAGGATCACTTTGAGATTCCTATTATTATTATATTGTTATGATAAGTAAGAGATAAATTTTATCTTTTATTTCCTATTTTCTCACAAAGGGTTCTAAAAGTTTTGAAAAGAATCCATATTCCCCACATTGATAAGTCAAAGGAAAAGATAGAAAGGGGCATGCATTGGAGGGAAAGTTCACTTTCAGTTTGGAAAAGCTTAACTATGGTCATAACCCAGAAAATAAAGTTGAAACATTGTCAAGGAGTTTGAGTTAACATTGAGTTAGCTCAATCACATGGACTATTCTATGCAAGGAGAAACCATAGTGTATATTGTTTTTCATCCTGCACATTTTTCCCATAGTCGACCTTTAATGTCACGAACTTCACATCAACGTGACAATCCCTCACTAGTGGTAGTTCTAAAACCTTCAATCAACCGATAAGCCTTTACGTGTCAATTTTTGTGCATGTCTAAAAGGGGCCCCACCCCACATTATCGGGATATCACTATGAAACTTGAATAAAATTTACTGTCAGTAAGCCTTGTCTCACACGATATCTTGATCTCTAATAGTTCAATGCTAGTGGGTCCCTGACAAATGATACATTAACTAATCACACTTTAGTATTTTTCTCTCACACACTTATTTGTTCAACAAATCTCATTAGACATGACTATTTGATACTCCGATGGTGCCAAGCCTAAAGTCTGTCACTTGCATTGTGACATCAATAGAGTGCTTTTTCGTAATGGGAAATAAATAAGGCAATTATTAAAACCTTTGTTTCAAATTGCAAAGTAGTACAATAGCCATCAAAACTCAAATATTAATTGCTTCGGGCTTTTATGTGTATGCCAACCTCGCTCATGCCATTTGCATTCAAGACTTCTAAGGAGTTGGGAAGGATGCTCAAGCAAAAACACAAAACAAGGTTTGAAAATAGAAGCTCTCTTCATTAAAAATTGTTGAAATTCTCCTTTTTCCTATTGATAAAATAGTAGAAGCTTCTTAATTTGGCATCCATGAACTCTTTCTTTCCTCATTTCTCTATCCTATTTTATCCCAATTTGATCTTTCATCCTTTATTGGAAACCCTATCATTCCTGTACTCAATTTCAATTGTACCAAAACCCTCCCAACCCATAGAGAATAGACTGGAGTACATTAAAGACACAAAATTCGACCCTTTCACCTTGCATGATATCCAAAATAGACTGAACAATTTTGAGAACTCTCCAATTTCACATAAGGTTATTGAATCATCTCTTTCTCAAGATGGAGGCTACCCTTCTGCAATTGCATGCCCAAAACTAGTAATCTCTTGTGTACAACATTATCACCCAAATTTGTGAGAAATTTAGGGTACAAATAAGAGTTTAGTAGCCAAAATAGATACAAATAACATCTCTCTTGCACTACATCTTCCTGAGAGAGAAGGGCAGATAGATTTGTCTTTCCAGTCAGGGTTGGAATATTTCCATAGTTGGATAGATGGGTGCCTAGACACAATTGCTCAAGGATGGTTGAAAGCTCCTCGACCTAGTAAATACAAGTTGCCTACCCAAATTAAAACAAAAATCTTCAGGGATGATATTGCAAATATTAATGTGCTACTGTGTTTTGTGGTTGGTAGGCCTGGAACAAAATTCTTTGAGGAACATATGTGTCAATTTTTTTTAACCATCAGTGATGATAAAAAATCAAATGGATTGGGAAAAATTGATATGTGAGTCTCTGCATGAACAACTTATTAAATTTAATGATAGGAAGTGGTTTCACTTGTGTTCCATCTTGTTATATGTGATAGCTGCTGGAAGAATTTCCTAAGACAATTTATATATATTTATAAATATATATATATATTTATTTATTTATATTTATATGTATGGTTAGGTATAGATTAAATCTTTTATTTATTTATTTAATCATTCATTTTGTTATATATATATATAAAATCATGATGCCCTAGGCATAGATTTGATTCAGATTCTCCTTGAAATGGATTTATTATTATTTTCTTAACCTCCTAAGTTGTGCAAAGACAATAAGAAATTGACAACATGGAGATAGAGATATATTATTTTTATTTGCCTTTCACAATCTGTTAAATTTTATTTTCTCAAAACACGTAAAGTAGTCTAACACTATCTACCAGGTTTAAATAATGCATTCTATTTCTTGGGAAAATCTAGATGCTAATTTTAGAGAAAGACTTATAAATTTTTAAGATTTATTTTCTGCAATTTAGTAAAATGACAGAATTAAATAATTTTGAACAACAACTATTTTAGATTAGAATCCTTTAAATCAATTCTTAGAAATGGACATGTTAACTCTAGATTTATCTTCTGCAATTATTTATATAGTAAATGACAAAGCTTAATAAAATAAAATAAACCTTTATTTTCAAAGCAACATGCATGTAACCCTTAAACTTTAAAGATCAATACCAAACTTAATCCTCAACAGAATTATTTCATTTGTGCACAACTAAATAAATAGAAATAATGCATTTATTTAAGACATTTTTAGAATACACCATAGTCATTATTACAAGAAGGTGAAATACCCAAACCAGTCTCTCATTTCCATCAACGAGGACTTTAAATAAAATAGATACATATTCTTTTCAAAATAAGTACAACATGCAACTTTATTTACATTCATGCAACTGAATACACAGCATCTGTTTTTTTTTTTTGTTTTTTCTGCAATAATCATTTCCAACCACATCTACTTGTCCTGCTATTTTCTTCTAACAACCTGCAATTACAATCGAAGAGATGACCATGGAGTAGTCACCTCCCAGCCTAGGCTAACTAGTAGCCACACTTGAGCTCAGAGAACCAAGCCCTAGACAGGATTACACACATGCAAACACAAGGACAAGGGAAAACACAATCTCAAACACAATCTCAAACATAATCCCAACCCAGGCTACACTGCACCACACATTTGTGATGTCTTTTTAAAGGTGGTAGTGGACCAAGTACCCTGAGGAGACTGCAAGTATGGTAAAACATATAGCCACCTCATGGCAAACCAAAACATATAGCCACCTCATGGCAACCCAGTTACATCACGTGTAACAACCCCACATTCCTTATGCCCCCCCAAGGCATTCATGCCTTATTTCCTTCCTTATGACTCCCAATGCATAAACAAGCCATGTAGCAAGGGTCACATAGAAACCCTTGTGATCACTCTCATAATGAGAGCCTCTCACTCGAGGGCTGTCACTTCTACCACCCACAAGACCCTCCTCTCTCCCAAGAGTAGGAGGTCTTGATTACTCCCAAAACACATACATGGCATAAGCATAAAACACCAAATAAATTTCCAAGAAATACATGCACGAAAAACAAGTCTTTTACACAAGCATTTATTTCAAAACAACATGTCACAAGAAAATATTATAAGAAAAATATAAACCAACCTTAAATTGCCCAAAGGTGTGTTAGTTTTGTTGAGGATGAGCAGCCCAATTCCACAGTTCTTCTCTTTCTACCCTTAGCCCAAAATTCTCCATCCAAAATTTATCCTTTTCTTTACAAAAATTTTTTGTCTCCAAAAATGGAGAGTGGGTGATTACCCCCAAAATCTCTCTTTCTTGCTTAAGAAGACACTAGTGTGAGTTCTCTCAAGTTTCTAAAACTGAAAAGGAAGGTAAGGTAAAATGGGAAAGGGAACTTTCATTCAAAAAGGAAGGTTATCAACTTAGTTCAAGCCTTCTAATTTCTATTTTCGCACAACTTAGAAAAGTCACTTTTTAGGGTGTCTAAATGGTCACATGGGAGTAGAAGCATGCCTAAAATTACTCCTAACCCTTAGGTATACCTTATGGGCTTTAGGAAACCCTAATAAACTACCCCTAGGAGTCCATTTAACCCTTTTTAAACCCCTCTGAAGTTTATTTTCGGGTCAAACCTATGTTGACCAACCCAAAGATTCTTTACCCAAGGCTTTTATGGAATCACATTACATTAATTGAAAAAGCTATAGTTAAACAATTCCCTCCAAGAGACCAATTTAAAAATTCAAACATAAATCAACACATGTGTCAAGTGACATGAAGAAAATACTTTTACAAAATTGCACATGAAATCTTGTCTCTTGTTGGATTTAAATAAATCAAATAAATAACATTTAACACACATGCATCATTTACTATTATGAATAAAATACGACACAAATGGGGTGTTGTCTCTCCAAATAGACAAACTCTGGTTTTATGAACATACATAGGTCTAGGTTTGGTTCTCCATAATATTTTCATGGTCACATGGATATCTTTTCCTACACCACTCAAATGCACATTAGTAATTTCGAATAACGTTGTATAATATTAAACACGTGAATTAGAATACACATCAAACACTTCACATATAATTTACATTTGAACAATTCAATATATCTCATATCCAAATAAATCCACATAAGCAATTATCATAATTCTCATAATTTTTATCCACACATAAAATATACATCCTAATTCTATCATCATCATAAAGTCCTGCAAATCCAATAATGACATACATCATTTACAATTTGTCCTATTCTAGAATCATATAGAGTTCTATATCATAAAGCATATAAATGAAGCATCAACATTCATCAATGTTATCCAAATCATGGAATCATATAAGTTCTAAATCTAGACATAGCTGACATACGTTAAATCAAGATTATCCAATCAATGGATCTTGTAGGATTTCAAATTCATAACACATCAAAATGTACACCACAAGGTGCAATAACTCTATAACTTGGTTAAATTACTTTTCTCACCAATCTATCTGTCGAACACGATCCATTCTATTGAATTATAAGGCATTTATTACTAGGGTTAAACATGGTCACTAAGTTAATCAAAGCTTGGTTTGGGGGAGGCCTTACATCCTCCTCCCTTATGGTTTGACTTACTCCTGGAAGTCACATGAGTAGGATATAGGAAGTAGGGACATAACATTTCCCACAATTTCAATGAGTTACTCAAAATCTTAACTTACCTACTAGAAGGATGAAATACCAAAATCAACTTATTATTGAAATTAACTTACTATCTTCACAAGGTTAAATTCTTAGTATTTTTATTACATTTCCCTTTGATCTCAGGTAGGTGTTTGCAAAGTTCTATCTTTCAACAACTTACATTATTGCACCCTCCAAATCATAATCAAGGTTACACATATTAAATTTTCTAGGAGTTCTACTTAATTTAGGATTTGTTTAAAAGCATGTTTAACCTACTGTATTCTCATCCATGCATGTTACTTAAGAAAATTGACATCACACTTAACCACAACGAACCTACTTATTCTACATTCGAGGCACCTCATTAGGGTGTTAATACACTATTTGCTAAACTGCCCTAGGTGCATAATTTCTTCCAACTTTCTTAGGTGACAAGGCACAATCAAATTTAGGTTCTTCAATTCCGCCCTTATATAGGGTAGTTTTTTATTTTTTTTTATTTTTTTTACCACTAGGGTTTAAAATGTTTTAATTAGGCTCCAAGGTTTAAGTTTCAAAGGGTGCATTATTCGCAATTCCCATACATTAAGGTACATAACAATCCCATTTTAAGGAAGTGATGGAAATCATTAATACTTATTTTAGATATCATCCATGCAATCATCTCCATACACATGCCAAATTTACTAGTTGACAATCATTACTTTCGTAATTCATTAGGTCTAGGTCACACTATTGTTATAAAAAAAAAATTTCTCTTTCAGATTACTCGCAATTAATTTTATTTAGGAGGATTTTCCTTCCTTTATCTTAATTTGATAAAACACATTCTTTGTTAATTTTTGTGCCTAATTTTCAATCCTTGCGGTATTCTCCCTTGACACACTATCAGTGGTTCAACATACATGATAGATATTACACAAATCACATCACTAGGGCTAGTTATATCAACCATCAAAATGCAAGCTACTTCTGCCAAGTGCAAAAAAGAAGAAAAATGCTGGCAATTGAAAAAATATTAAAACTAGAAACATGGCAAGTGCTATAGTTCATATAAAAAGAAACATAAATTTAGTGGTCCTCTCTTCATATAAAAAAAAATAAAAGGAAAGTTCTAGCCCTAGTGTCACAATATACTTTTCAAAGAAAATCAAAATTAATGTCGAATCAAACTCGAAACAAGATGACCAGTCTAGCCATGCTATAGGGAGTAATTGCAGCACATTACCCAAGATCTCACGTCCTGAGTGTGTTAGGAAGTGATTATTAGACTCTTGAGATTTTAGATTCTTTACAATCCTTTATTGATTTATGAAATAAATTCTTATACACAAGAGATCGCATTCATTTTTTATAAATCATGTTCCATTTTAACCTTCACGTGCTTACTATTTCAAGCAACACTTTCTGATATAATCCACTATCTATTCAGGGTTATTAACATCCTTAATTATATTCTAACAGGTGCTTGCACTAACTCTACCATTCTCCGTCCATTCCTCTTGCACCAATCTTTTTGAACACTTAATTATACGCAATCTATGCTTAATTAGAAGTTAAAGCTTAACAAGCTGATCCAACGAAACCTTAGGTCTCAATAAAACCCCTAGGCGATAGGATTAAGAAAATTACTAACATAACAAATACAATAACTCCTATTCTCAAGTGGATCGAATAAATTTAATAAGGGCAATAATAATTTCATTCAAAAGTCTCTTTCATTACTGTTGCATTTAATAGTACTTAATTAGGTCATCTTCTACTAAATAGACATTTATATAGTTACTTGGTTCAATATCCATTATTTAATAAATATCCAGTTTCCTCCATCATGTTAATACATCCTTCCTTAATAACTTAATTTATTATGGCTTCTATTAATTATCTTAATATGCTAAACCTTGATTCAATGTTACATGGTAGCTCAAGTATCGACACTTTCATGTCTTACACACACAGTTAATAGTTCGGTACAACATTGACACTTGTTTACTTAAAACCTCTTAGGATTTGAATAATGTAATCATATAATTTCACTGGGGACATCATTTGTTTTCTTAGCACCTAAATCTAGCTCCTTATACTTTTACCTCTAGCATTCACTTGCCTTCATTAGGTAGGAGCTTATTGTCAAATTACTCACACTTAAGGTTAAGAGCCATTTGGGGTGGAATTATTGTCAAGTAAGATTGATAACGGTTGATAACCATTTCTGCCCACACATTTCAAGACATATTTCAAGCAACTCGGAGAGTGGACTTATTCTCTCCTACTTCACTTATGCAACTATGAAATCAAGGGGGTGTGCACTTGAAAAGTGACCAACACCCATCCTTTTAATTAAAATTTAGTAAAGAGGGAAGTTGTCTCTTTCCATATTACTTATTTATATTTACTAACTAGCCATTTCCGACCTAACACAACTTACAATTTCCTTCAATCCACAAAAATAAACACCTTATCGTCATAATATTTTGTTACCTAGTTACGGTATAACTTAAGGGTGTCCAGTAACTACCAATGTCTTAAGACCCATGCTTTTCCACATTCTCCCTTGGCTAACCACATAATTCGGCTCCTTATCTATGTTCTCATAAAATATTTTATACTGCCAACTAATTTTCATTGAAACTTTGGTATTATATTACTGTTATACTATATATATATTTTTTCTAAGCCATTTCCATCTGCACATTGTTTCATCCATCCTTAATGTTTTCGCATACCTCCATACTTGAGTGCCATAAATTGCAGAGTTTATTCGATTGTGCCTAATAGTTAAATTGTGTTATATACTATCTTGTACCTAGTGACCAACCATGATTGGGTTGCCCCTTTCTCCTTAGGTTTTGAACGAATATAAGTTAATCATTTCTAGATTATAAGATTCTAATTCCTTTACACCCCTTGCGCTTCAATGGGTTGTTTTTTTTTGTACAATTCCCCAAATCAACTCTACTCTCTCTTCCATTATTTTCTTTCTGCAAGATTATCTTCCCATAAAGGAACTAGTTGAGGTTCTACTTGCTTGTTTCCCCAATTATATAACCACGAATGAACTTAGGGTTTATTGTAATTACGTGTTTTTACCCAAGAAGTTCATGCCTCATTCCTCTTTTTCTAACTCATCTATAGCATTACTAGGGTTTTCTGATCAGGGAGTTTGCCATTCATAATTTTAGTTCTAACCTTCAAGGTTACCCCAACTCTAGCTTCACTACACTACTACAAAAATTGTCTAACAAATGCTCTTAATAAGAAATTTATCATGACCACATTCTTAAGGTGCGTAGTCATTAGGATAGGTTAATGCTTTTATCTGAGATTTGCAAGAGTTCCTTTTAACTCTTCTTCATTTATGTCTTCTATGGCGGCCTTGATCTTTTTAACCATCATAATTCCATATAGCTTAAAATTTTAATTAGATCTGTCTCAATTCTTATTTATCTTGTTTATGGCGACTTCATCTAAGGTCTAACTATCTTGCTTGACTTGCCATGTCAAGAACATATCTCGATGGATGGCACTCCTTTAGTTACCATTAGAGGTATTTTATTGAAAGAATTAACTCCTCATACTTGATTTGATTAGGGCAATTATTGCATTTGGTTTCCAATTGAATGGTAACCTTATAAGTACTAATGATCTAAATTTCGTTTATTAAATACCGAGAATACTTCATATAAATAAAAATTGAAAATTTTGCAGACTTTTGGGGTTTTATTTAAGCCATAAATATTATGACTAATAAGTTCCAATTTCAGGGCTTTTAGTGACCCTTGGAACCCCTTGAATCGATATATGTTGATCTATTGGTTTACAAGAATTTTCACTTATGTTTCACTTTGTTATTTCGCAAGTTTTCACCTAGGTGCTATACTTCAAGCCATTGTTCGGTTCCAACTAAATTATGAATGTAGCCCATGTTCACTAGTGTATGAACCTAGGGATCTGATACCAAAATGTAATGGCCAAAAATTAGGGCAAAAACGAGGTAAATTTTTTTTTTTAAATCACAACTTAAAACCTTAAATTGACAAATATAAAATATTATAACATGTTTTGTCTTACTATGTTCAGAGTTAATCTTAACTCCTAGCTCGAGTGAGCAAATTATTAGTTAAATAAAAATGCGGAATACTAAATTAATTAATTACTATTTTAACTCATCCAAATTAGCCCAATAGATAATTCTGAATCCAAAAATCTAATTTGATAGACAAGGATACCATTAACCCCCAATAGTCTTTATTTGTTTTAAGAAGCATTTAAATTAGTGTCGACACCTAGATTTATAAGTGTCTTTATGATAATTAAGTATTAGACTGAGCTAAAGCAACTAAAGGGTCGATTATATTTGAAATGAATATTTTCCTTTAAAGTTTAATCACATGTCTCTACATCTAGGGGAGCTAAAAAAAATAAAATTTAAACCCTCTAACCCAATAACTTACATTTAGAATTTAAATTCCCTAATTGTTTAGTTTCAAACATTTAAATTTATTCAGTTAAAATTTTAATAATAATCCACAGATTTTTTATTCGAAAATATCTCAACTCATTAAATTTAAAATTAACTTCATTAATATATATTTCATAACATCTCAATCCTTTTAAACTTAAAAATAAATGTTAACCTCATTAATATTTAATTCATAAACATCTTCCTCTATATAATTCTATATGTAATTATATATATATATATATATATATATATATATATATATATATATATATATATATATATATATATATATATATATATATATATATATCTATTTATATGTGTGTGTGTGTGTGTGTGTGTGTGTGTGTGTTTTCATATATATATACAACCATGTATATATACACATATATAATAATATACATATATATTCGTATATACAATAAAATATAATAAATTCTCTGGGGTATTATCCATGTAAACCCTAACCCTTTTTTTTTATATATAAAAATAGGGCTCTCCTTATTTTTTTTTTGTTTTCATTAGCACATTTTCTTTTACCCTATCCCTAACTAGGCTAGGGTTTCTTCTTCCTTTTTTTTTTTGATTTCTGGTTTTGTGCAGCGGGGCGAATGGAAGCATGAGAGCGACGTCCATGGAAAAAGGGGTAGGGTTTTCGGGGAGACGATGGCGGCAAGGACTGCCCACTATGCATTGCATAGTGTTTGGCCGCGTCATCCACTATGCAGTGCACAGTGTGCATTTTTATTTGCCTTTCACAATCTGTTAAATTTTATTTTCTCAAAACACGTAAAGCAGTCTAACACTATCTACCAGGTTTAAATAATGCATTCTATTTCTTGGGAAAATCTAGATGCTAATTTTAGAGAAAGACTTATAAATTTTTAGATTTATTTTCTGCAATTTAGTAAAATGACATAATTAAATAATTTTGAACAACAACTATTTTGGATTAGAAACCTTTAAATCAATTCTTAGAAATGGACATGTTAACTCTAGATTTATCTTCTGCAATTATTTATATAGTAAATGACAAAGCTTAATAAAATAAACTAAACCTTTATTTTCAAAGCAACACGCATATAACCCTTAAAATTTAAAGATCAATACCAAACTTAATCCTCAACAGAATTATTTCATTTGTGCACAACTAAATAAATAGAAATAATGCATTTATTTAAGACATTTTTAGAATACAACATAGTCATTATTACAACAAGGTGAAATACCCAAACCAGTCTCTCATTTCCATCAAAGAGGACTTTAAATAAAATAGATACATATTCTTTCCAAAATAAGTACAACATGCAACTTTATTTACATTCCTGCAACTGAATACATAGCATCTTTTTTTTTTCTTATTTTTTTTTTTTCTGCAACAATCATTTCCAGCCACATCTACTTGTCCTGCTATTTTCTTCTAACAAGTTGCAATTACAATCTAAGAGATGACCATGGAGTGCTCACCGCCTAGCCTAGGCTAACTAGTAGCCACCCCCAAGCTCGAAGAACCAAGCCCTAGACAAGATTACACACATGCAAACACAAGGACAAGGGAAAACACAATCTCAAACACAATCCCAACCTAGGCTACACTACACCACACATTTGTGATGTCTTTATAAGGGTGGTAGTGGACCAAGTACCCTGAGGAGACTGAAAGTATGGTAAAACATATAGCCACCTCATGGCAACCCAATTACATCACGTGTAACAACCCCACATTCCTTATGCCCCCCCAAGGCATTCATGCCTTATTTCCTTCCTTATGAGCCCCAATGCATAAACAAGCCATGCAGCAAGGGTCACATAGAATCCCTTGTGATCACTCTCATAACGAGAGCCTCTCACTCAAGGGCTGTCACTTCTACCACCCACAAGACCCTCCTCTCTCCCAAGAGTAGGAGGTCTTGATTACTCCCAAAACACATACATGGCATAAGCATAAAACACCAAATAAATTTCCAAGAAATACATGCATGAAAAACAAGTCTTTTACACAAGCATTTCTTTCGAAACAACATGCAACAAGAAAATATTATAAGAAAAATAAAAACCAACCTTAAATTTCCCAAAGGTGTGCTAGTTTTGTTGAGGATGAGCAACCCAATTCCACAGTTCTTCTCTTTCTACCCTTAGCCCAAAATTCTGCATCCAAAATCTATCATTTTCTTTAGAAAATTCTTTTGTCTCCAAAAATGGAGAGTGGGTGATTACCCCCAAAATCTCTCTTTCTTGCTTAAGATGACACTAGTGTGAGTTCTCTCAAGTTTCTAAAGCTGAAAAGGAAGGTAAGGTAAAATGGGAAAGGGAACTTTCATTCAAAAAGGAAGGTTATCAACTTAGTTCAAGCCTTCTAATTTCCATTTTCGCACAACTTAGAAAAGTCACTTTTTAGGGTGTTTAAATGGTCACATGGGAGTAGAAACATGCCTAAAATTACTCCTAACCCTTAGGTATACCTTATGGGCTTTAGGAAACCCTAATAAACTACCCCTAGGAGTCCATTTAACCCTTTTTAAACCCCTCTGAAGTTTATTTTCGGGTCAAACCTATGTTGACTAACCCAAAGATTCTTTACCCAAGGCATTTATGGAATCACATTACATTAATTGAAAAAACTGTAGTTAAATAATTCCCTCCAAGAGACCAATTTAAAAACTCAAACATAAATCAACACGTGTCAAGTGACATGAAGAAAATACTTTTACAAAATTGCACATGAAATCTTATGTCTTGCTGGATTTAAATAAATCAAATAAATAACATTTAACACACATGCATCATTTACTATTATGAATAAAATATGACACAAACGGGGTGTTGTCTCTCCAAATAGACAAACCTTGGTTTTACAAACATACATAGGTCTCGGTTTGGTTCTCCATAATATTTCCATGGTCACATGGATATCTTTTCCTGCGCCACTCAGATGCACATTAGTAATTTTGAATAACCTTGTATAATATTAAACACGTGAATTAGAATACACATCAAACGCTTTGCATATAATTTACATTTGAACAATTCAATATATCTCATATCAAATAAATCCACATAAGCAATTATCATAATTCTCATAATTTTTATCCACACATAAAATATACATCCTAATTCTATCATCATCGTAAATTCCTGCAAATCCAACAATGACAGACATCATTTCCAATTTGTCCTATTCTAGAATCATATAGAGTTCTATATCATAAAGCATATAAATGAAGCATTAACATTCATCAATGCTATCCAAATCATGGAATCATATAAGTTCTAAATCCAGACATAGCTGACATACATTAAATCAAGATTATCCAATCAATGGATCTTTTAGTATTTCAAATTCATAACACATCAAAATGTACACCACAAGGTGCAATAACTCTATAACTTGGTTAAATTACTTTTCTCACCAATCTATGTGTCTAACACGGTCCATTCTATTGAATTATAAGGCGTTTATTACTAGGGTCAAACATGGTCACTAAGTTAATCAAAGCTTGGTTTGGGGGAGGCCTTAGACAATATTTCTCATACTCATACATCCTACCAAGACATAGCATTTCTTCCACTTAATGCCTTAGTTAAAGACGTCATTTAAGTGTAATACCATAATCATAACATTTATACTGTAGCGTCCTAAAATTGTGACACTTGCAATTTTGACTGCATTTCGGTCTTCACGATGCCGACGCAACACGCAACCTGAATGGAGACCCCGAAACCTAATTACGACACTGAAAACTACATTTTCTTGCACCCTGGCCTGAACCTCCTTTGCACCCTGCTGTCCCGGGAGGTGGGACCAGAGCGCCCAGCGCCCTCGTCCCCCAGGACCATGGTGCCCAGCGCCCTGGTCCCTGGGTCCTATTTTGGGCCCTGTCTCCTTTGGACTTCAGGTCTTTTTGTTTGCAATTTGGAAAATAAACTTTCCTGGTCGGCCTAAGTTTGGGAAAATCAGTCTATCAGCCCTAAATGACAAGTATATAAACTACATTTTTCTCTCTTATTTGAGAGAAAAAGAAGAGGATATGTGCAAAAGCATGGAAACTATACTCAAGTATTCAAGCATTCAAGCATTCCTTCAAGCAATTGATCATTTCAAGTCTCCATTCAAGGCTAAGTGTTGGATTCAAGACAAGGATTCAACCATTGAAGAGGAGATCACATACAACATACTACAACAACATACAACATCTATACCTTCGCACATAAGGATACAAACATCCTTAGAACAAGGTATTAGTACTTGTTTTACAGTCATTTACATTTACAGCACTTGCTCATTTCTTGGTTAATTCCAAAACCGGGGTTTGACCTAAAGGCAAACCCCTAATCCCTAACCCCCCAATCGTCTTTGCTTTTCTGTGTGTAGGTTGCAGGTACGCGGCTGAAATTGAAGATCTGGAATCCTTGTGCAGAGACGAACAGATCCCCCTTCGTTTCGCGGATTTTTCGGAGGACCGTGGCGCTCGGGCGCCATCGTCCGACAACTTTCGCTCAAATTTGCAGGACAGCGCCATATCGACATTTTACTGCTAATTCCAGGTCTGCAGCTTCATACTGTATTCCTATCTCAATTTATAAGTGAATCTTTCTCACTTTCTATGCATTCCTAGCTTAATTCTTCTATGCACATTCTTTACAAAAGAGGGTAGCCTTGCTTTCTTAACCCTTGAAACACATTTAGCATCCAATCTTGCATTGTGTGGGATTGGATCTTGTGGGTTTCAACCCCTCTTTTGAATGTAAAGTCTCTCCCCTAAGTGAAAACCATCAACCCTAGTGAATCTCCCTTCTCTCTCCTTGGAGTTGGAAGAGGGGAGAGCAACTAGGGTTCGATCACGATTTTCCGCTTTACATATACTATTTCCTTTTAACATGGCTCATCAAGAATACAAATTGCATCATTTAATTCCAAACCATAATACTTATCCACGTCTCATGCATCCATTTCATTTAATGTAAATACATTAAAATACAACTCAAGGTTCATCATTACAATCATCTACCATAACCAAAGCTATTTCCATAACTAAAACAACATAATCATTTCTCATAAACATGTCTTCTTTTACAATCATTACATAAGAATTTCATTACAAAAATAACATTATCATTTACCTTCCTACTGCAATTATTATCCTTGAACTATTTGAAGAGGCATCCTAGTGTAGGAGCACCCTTCCAAGCTCTTTCTCCTTCTTTGTTTTGTTGGTCTTATGCTTCTTTAGAAGCCATTGTACATGAATAAGAGCCATGAGCTCATTTGTTCTAGACTAGGTCCTAGTTTTAGGTCCTTAGCGTTTTGTTGTGATTTGTTGTGCAGGAGACGTTGAGTGTGCCTTGGATGTGTGTTAGGCCTTATTATCATGTTACTGTCCTTAGGATAGCCCAAAATAGGCTTAGGAGACATGAAAAGCAACAATGGCAAAGTTGCTTAAAAGATGCAAAAAGTTGCATGACAACTTTTAAAAGTTGTCAAGCAACTTTTCCACCCAAATGGTCAAAGACGCTTGTTGAGCGTCAGACATTGTATGGCCTAAGCAAAATAACCTGACGGTGACTATTTGTTGGTTACCAGTCAGTTTGAACGAAGCAACAAAGCAAGTTAATGGATTGATTTACATGCAAAACTGTGTGGATTGTCTTCTATAGTGTAAATCCTTTCATTGTGAGCAATTAGATTAGGTTTTTTTAATGCAGATTGAGTGTGTTTGTAAATAGTTTGTAAATTGCCTTCTTACTATCCAGTTTTGGACAGGATTGTGTAAATGGCTGCATAACTCCTTTCCCCATTATGGAACCACAAGGAAACCACGGGGAATGAGAGTGAAGACCTTGTACCATACTACAAAAAAAGAAGGGGCCTTGAAAATGCAGGGAAGCTATCAAGAGACCCAATCCTAGGTGAGACTTAATAGTGCTCGACTAGGAAGGGTTAAGTTGTAGAGGTCTTGGAGAGCAAGTTTGGTCAGAGAAGAGAGCACCCTTTGGAGGAGTTGGAGATGGGTGAGAGAAGCACCATTGGTGTGAATTAGAAGCTTCCACAAATCTAGATAAGGTGGCAAAAGCAACAAATCCACACTGTGACCCTGGCAGTCCTAAAAACCCTCCTACAAACCCTTAAAAACCTTAAAATCTACCTAGGGCACTGTATGGCCACTTGGAGGCCTAAAACCTATAAAATCCTTAAGCCCTTGAAAAATGAATGGTAGTCCATTTTGGGAGTTTGGGTTGGTTTTGCATTGTTTGTGAGAGGGAGCCCTAAAGGACCGGGTAGGAGGCCTAATTGGTCAAAATCCTTATAGCCCTATTTTGTAAGCAAAAACATAAAATAGTGAAATCGGTAAGAGGTTGGAGTCTTGAAACCTCTTGGGGGAACATGTATGGGTGGATAAACCATGAAATAGCCCTGACCTAACCTTGCTAAGACCTAGGAATGTGTGGAACAAGCCAAGCCCTTATTAGCCATACTAAGGGATTTTGAGTCTCATGAGTAGGTGAGACCTTAGGAGCAACATTGCAACTCATTAGAGGGTGGATTGGGAAAGGTCAGGGGATTCCTCAAGCAAGGAAAGTCCTAGAGACCCTAGGGTATGGAGAGAACACCATGTGATCCCAGGGAAGGATCCAAGAGCATAGACTAGGCTAGTCTATCCCAAACCCCATCCCATCAGATTGGTATCAGAGCACAGTTAAAGATTTGTTGGACTGTGTATGTCTCTATATACTGGTGAATCATTAGGGGAGAGCACAATGGTTACTAATGTAGAGCTGGCTAGAGAGATAGAAGAGCATAAGGAGAAGAATAGACTCCTTGAAGCAGCTATGAGTGAGATAAGGGATAAGCTGCAGGAAGTGGTGGATCAGAGGACACATGAACCTTGGGGTGAAGACACCAAAGATAAAGGCAAGAAAACCATTGACATAGATGACATTATACTTGAACCAGATCCCTTGTTTAATGAAGAACCATTTGTAAAAGCTATTAAGGCTTTGAACACCAAAGCTTTTGAAGGGTTGCCACATTTCAGTGGAAGGATGGACATTGACACTGTCATGGAATGGATTGAGGGCATGGAAAACCACTTTGAGTGCGAGGGATTGACAGAGGCTCAAAAGCTTAAAGTTGCCAAATCAAGATTAAGGGGAGTAGATTTGACATGGTGGAAGTACCTACAAGAAGAAAGGGTTAGCATGGGGAAGCTACCTATTGCCAATTGGGAGGCCATGGTGATTAAGATCAAGAAGAACTACTTACCAGAGGATTATGAAGTTCAACTTCATAAGAAGAGACAGGGTTTGAAGAAAAAACTTTGTCTTAGATCCAAAGTCCGATAAGATGAATCTATTAAGGTGGCTAGGTATCTATGTGCCCTAAAGTGGAACATTCAAGAGGAGATAAGCCTATGGACTTCTAGTACTGTTCAAAAATGTCATCAGCTTGCTGTCAAGGTGGAATAGAGGAACAAAAGGAAAGGAGACTTTAATAATAGGGGTAGTGGCAGAGGTACAGAACAAGTGAATCACCGACGTGGTTACCAAAGCAAAGCAAATGAGTAGAGGAACCAAGGAGAAGCCAAGTTAACTGAGCAAGGCAGTGAAACCAATCTTAGAGGGGCCCATCCTAGAGGAAGAGGTGCACAAGGTGGTCCAAGTAGGGGTAGAGGTACTGGCAAAGGTAACTCCTACTTTGCAACTATGAAGTGTTACAATTGTGGTCAATTGGGACACCCGACATATAGATGCCCTGACAAGCCTACCTCATCAAATAGTGGAAAGAGGGTTGCTTATGCACATGCAGACTCTTCAAGCAGCAAGACACCTGAGGTGGACCATATTGAATCAGAGATTGGAAAAAATCTGATGTTCAATAGGGTCTTGATAAGACAGCCAGTGAAGATTTAACCAAGAAGTTGAAACTTACAAGGATACCCCACACTAAACCATACAAGGTTACATGGTTGAATCATGAGCAGAGAGTGCTAGTCAATGAACAAACTTGGGTATAATTTTCTATTGGAGGATACAAGGATAAGATCCTTTGTGATGTGTTGCCTATGGATGCTTGTCATCTGTTGCTAGGAAGACCCTGGAAATTTGATAGGAAGGTGATCTATGATGGAGAGGAGAAATCCATATCTTTCAAGAAGGATAGCAAGACCTTTAAGATTTAGTCTTTGACAGAGAATGAAGAGGGCACTTCAAGAACACCTAGTCTCTTAATGGCTACTCGTAAAGAGTTCTTAAACTTGCTACATGAGGAGGAGATAGTGAAGTGTGCCATCTTTATCAAACCAAATAAGGAAGTAGACAAGCTGCAGGCAGAAGTACCCAAGGAGGTGAAACACATGTTGCAATAATATAAGGACATAGTGAGTGCTAGAGTACCTGCAACACTCCCACCTAGAAGGTCTGTAAGCCATCAGATAGACTTTGTTCCTGGAGCATCCCTACCTAACAAGGCAGCATATAAGCTCACACTTGATCAAAATAAGGAAGTAGCAAGGCAAGTGCAAGAGTTATTGGAAAAAGGATTGATTAAGAAGAGCATCAGCCCATGTGCAGTCCCAGTAGTGCTAGCATCAAAGAAGGGAGGCAAGTGGAGACTTTGCATTGATTCAAGGGCAATCAATAGGATCACCATAAGGTATAGGTTTCCTATTCCTAGAATAGAGGATTTGATGGACTCTCTATGAGGTGCTATGTATTTTACCAAGTTGGACCTAAAAAGTGGTTATCACTAGATTAGAATCAAGGAGGGTGATGAGTGGAAGACTGCTTTCAAGACCACAGAAGGATTGTATGAATGGCTTGTGATGCCATTTGGGCTTACCAATTCCCCAAGAACCTTCATGATGTTGATGAATGAGGTGTTAAAAGACTTCATAGGTAGATTTGTGGTGGTGTACCTAGATGACATTCTCATGTATAGCAGGAACCAAAGAGGAGCACCTTGAGCATTTGAGGTTAGTCTTAGAGAGGTTGCATGAGGAGAAGTTATCCATCAACCTAGAGAAGTGTGACTTCATGAAGAAAGAGCTGGTCTACATAAGATTTGTGGTGTCTAAGGGAACCTTGAAGATGGATCCAAGCAAAGTGGAGGCAATCTTGAATTGGCCTGCACCTAGAATAGGGACTGAGGTAAGGAGTTTCCATGGATTTGATCAGTTCTATAGGAAATTTGTGAGGAACTTTAGTGGCATATGTGCTCTAGTCCTTGACTCCATAAAAGGAGGCCTTAAAACTAAGTTTAAATGGACTGAGCAGGCTGACAAAGTATTTCAATTGTTGAAGCAAGAAGTAGCCACAAAACCTATCCTTCTCCTACCTACATTTGTTAAGCTATTCACATTTGAGTGTGATGGATTTGGAATTGTAGTAGGTGGTGTATTGAGTCAAGAGGGAAGACCTATGACATTTTCAGTGAGAAGCTTAATGAAGCAAAGAAGAAGTACTCAGCCTATGTCCTAGAGCTGTATGCATTAGTGTAGTCTTTAAAGAAATGGAGGCATTACCTACTTCCAAAAAAATTTGTGGTGTTCACAAACAATCAGGCATTGAGTTACATTAACACTCAAGAGAAGCTTAGCAATAGGCATTTGAAATGGATAGAATATCTCCAATCCTTCACCTTCACCATTAGGCATAAGAAGGGGCAACTTAATAAGGTGGAAGATGCATTAAGAAGGAAGTTGTTGACAGTTCAAGAACTACAGTTGTAGAGCATGGGAATAGAAGGTTTCAAGGACCTCTGTGAAGCAGATGAAGACTTCTCATTAGCTTACAAGGTTTGCAAAGAGTTTGAGAACCATTTCCATGGTTAGTATGCAGATTACACTCTCTAAAATGGTCTCTTGTTCAGGTGTAATCAGTTGTGTATACCATGAGGATGCAAGAGGGAAAACCTCATCCAAGAGAAACACAATGGTAGTTTGAGTGGACACTTTGGAGTCAACAAAACCTTGGATTTAGTATAGAGGTACTATTATTGGCCAAAGTTGCCAAGAGATGTGAAAAGGTATGTGGAGCAATGTGGTGTGTGTCAAAGAGCAAAAGGATGATCAAGCAATGCTGGTCTCTATCAACCATTGCTGGTCCCAAATAGACCTTGGGAATACATAAGCATGAACTTTGTAGTAGGACTTCCCAAGACAAAGACAGGTATGGACAACATCTATGTGGCAGTAGATAGATTTTCAAAAATGAGCCATTTCATTCCATGTAGGACTACACATGATGCAAGCTATGTTGCACAACTCTTCTTTAAGGAGATTGTTATAATTCATGGACTCCCTTTAAGCATTGTTTCAAATAGGGACAACAAGTTCATGGGCTATTTTTGGCAAATATTATAGAGGAGACTAGGAACTAACTTGTCATTTAGCTCAGCTTACCATCCACAAACAGAGGGTCAAACTGAAGTCATCAATAGGGTGTTAGGCAACTTGTTGAGGTGTTTAACTAAGGAATATGGACAGACATGGGACCTACTCATTCCTCAAGTAGAGTATGCATATAATGACAATGTGAATAGGACCACTGGTAGAAGTCCTTTTGAGGTTGTGTATGACAGACATCCAAGAGGAGTATGGGACTTAAGAGACCTTGGTAGTTTGGAAATGAAGAGTGGGAAATTTGAGGACTTCACTCAAACCATCAAGGAAGTTCAAGAGCAAGTCAGGAAGACCATCATTAATATCACTCAAAAACTAAAAGAAAAAAAGGACGAGAAAAGGAGAGAGGTTTCGTTCAAGGTGGGTGACTATGTGATGGTCCATTTGAGAAAAGCTAGGATGCAAAGTGGTAAGCCTACCAAATTGCAAATGAGAAGGGTAGGACCTTGTAGAATCCTGTCACAATATGGTAAGAATGCCTACAAGGTTGACCTACCTTTAGATTTGGCTATATCACCAGTCTTTAATGTTGCTGATCTGACAATGTACAAGGGTGAGATAGAAGGACAAACTAAGAATCAAGCCAAGGTACTGCAGGACCTAGATGTTAATGCCTTACCATAGGTGAAGAATCCTATAGCAGAGGAGATATTGGAATAAAGAGTAAAGAAGTCCACCAGACAGCAGATCTACATGGAACACTTAGTGAAGTGGGCAGGACAGCCTGAGTCGGAAGCTACTTTGGTGGAGGAGAGCAAGTTCAAGACACTAGGCATAGACCCAGCTCTCATCTCTTCTATTTCCTAGTTGTGTGCAGAGGGGGTGTATGGTGTAGGAGAACCCTTCCAAGCTCTTCCTCCTTCTTTTTTTTGTTGGTGTTATGCTTCTTTAGAAGCCATACTATATGAATAAGAGCCATGAACTAATTTGTTCTAGACTAGGTCCTAGTTTTAGGTCCTTAGTGTTTTGTTGTGATTTCTTGTGTAGTAGAGGTTGAGTGTGCCTTGGATGTGTGTTAGGACTTATTGGCATGTTACTGTCCTTAGGATAGCAAAAAATAGGCTTAGGAGTCATGAAAAGCAACAATGGCAATGTTGCTTAAAAGATGAAAAAAGTTGCATGACAACTTTTAAAAGTTGTCAAGCAACTTTTCCACCCAAATGGTCAAAGACCCTTGTTGAGCATGGAGAGCCCTAATTTTGGCACACCAACTAAGGTATGGGTATTAGAAATATTTTCAAACCCTAAATTAATGGGTTGGATGTCAGACATTGTACGACCTAAAAGTGACCTGATGTGACTATTTGTTGGTTACCAGTCAGTTTGAACGAAGCAACCAAGCAAGTTAATGGATTGATTTACATGTAAAACTATGTGGATTGTCTTCTATGGTGTAAATTATTTCATTTTGAGTAATTATATTAGGTTTTTTTTTGTAGATTGAGTGTGTTTGTAAATAGTTTGTCAATTGCCTTCTTACTGTCTAGTTTTGGACAGGATTGTGTAAATGGCTGCATAACTCCTTTCCCCATTGTGGAACCACCATGAAACCATGGGGAATGAGAGTGAAGACCTTGTACCATACTACAAAGTAAGCAGGGCCCTTTAAAATGCAAGGAGGCCATCAAGAGACCCAATCCTAAGCGAGACTGAATAGTGCCCGACTAGGAAGGGTTAAGTTGAAGAGGTCTTGGAGAGCAAGGTTGGTCAGAGAAGAGAGCACCCTTTGGAGGAGTTGGAGAGGGGTGAGAGAAGCACCATTTGTGTGAAGGAGAAGCTTCCACCAATCAAGACAAGGTGGAAAAAGCAACAAATCCACACTGTGACCCTGGCAGTCCTAAAACCCTCCTAAAAACCCTTAAAAACCTTAAAATCTACCTAGGGCACTTTACGGCCACTTGGAGGCCTAAAACCTAGAAAATCCTTGAGCCCTTGCCAAATGAATGGTAGTCCATTTTGGGAGTTTGGGTTGTTTGTGCATTGTTTGTGAGAGGGAGCCCTAAAGGATTGGGTAGGAGGCCTAATTGGTCAAAATCCTTATAGCCCTATTTTTTAAGCAAAAACACAAAATAGTGAAATCGGTAAGGGGTTGGAGTCTTTAAACCTCTTGGGGACACATGTATGGGTGGAAAAACCATGAAATAGCCCTAACCTAACCTTGCTAAAACCTAGGAAGGTGTGGAACAAGCCAAGCCCTTATTAGCCACAGTAAGGGATTTTGAGTCTCATGAGTAGGTGAGACCTTAAGAGAAACATTGCAACCCATTGGTGGGTGGATTGGGCAAGGTTAGGGGATTCCTCAAGAAAGAGAAGTCCTTAGAGACCCTAGGGAGTGGAGAGAACACCAAGTGATCCTAGGGAAGGATCCAAGAGCATAGACTAGTCTAGTCTATCCCAAACCCCATCCCATCATATTGGTATCAGAGCATAGTTAAAGATTTGTTGGACTATGTATGTCTGTATATACTGGTGAATTAGTAGGGGAGAGTACAATGGTTACTAATGCAAAGCTGGCTAGAGAGGTAGAAGAGCAGAAGGAGAAGAACAAACTCCTTGAAGCAGCTATGAGTGAGATAAGGGATAAGCTGCAGGAAGTGGTGGATCAGAGGACACATGAACCTTGGGGTGAAGACACCAAAGATAAAGGCAAGAAAGAAACTGACATAGATGACATTATACCAGAACCAGATCCCTTGTTTAATGAAGAACCATTTGTAAAAGCTATTAAGGCTTTGAACACCAAAGCTTTTGAAGGGTTGCCACATTTCAGTGGAAGGATAGACATTGACATTTTAATGGAATGGATTGAGGGCATGGAAAACCACTTAGAGTGTGAGGGAGTGACAAAAGCTCAAAAGGTTAAAGTTTCCAAATCAAGATTAAGGGGAGCAACTTTGACATGGTGGAAGTACCTGCAAGAAGAAAGGGTTAGCATGGGGAAGCTACCTATTGCCAATTGGAAGGCCATGGTGAGTAAGATCAAGGAGAACTACTTACCAAAGGATTATGAAGTTCAACTTCATAAGAAGAGACAAGGTTTGAAGCAAAAAGACCTTGATGTGACCTCCTACACTGAAGAATTTCAAAAACTTTGTCTTACATCCAAATTCCAATAAGATGAATCTATTAAGGTGGCTAGGTATCTAAGCGGCCTAAAGTAGAACATTCAAGAGGAGATAAGCCTATGGACTCCTACTACTATTCAAAAATGTCATCAGCTTGCTATCAAGGTGGAAGAGAGGAACAAAAGGAAAGGAAACTCTAATAACAAGGGTAGAGGCAGAGGTAGAGAACAAGTGAATCACCGAGGTGGTTACCAAAGCAAAGAAAATGAGCAGAGGAACCAAGGAGAATCCAAGTTAACTGAGAAAGGCAATGAAACCAATCTCAAAGGGGGCCATCTTAGAGGAAGAGGTGCACAAGGTGGTCCAAGTAGTGGTAGAGGTACCGACAGAGGTAACTCCTACTTTGCAACTATGAAGTGTTACTATTGTGGTCAATTGGGACAGCCAGCATATCGATGCCCTGACAAGCCTACCTCATCAAATAGTGGAAAGAGCGTTGCTTATGCACATGAAGACTCTTCAAGCAGAAAGACACCTGAGGTGGACCATATTGAATCAAACACTGGATAGAATATGATGTTCAATAGGGTCTTGATAAGACAGCCAGTCAAGATTGAACCTAAGCATAGGAGAGCATTGTTTAGCGTGAGATGCAAGATACTTGGTAAAGTGTGTCAGGTGATAGTTGATTCAGGGTCAACTGACAACATAACATCAAAGGAGGCAACCAAGAAGTTGAAACTTAAAAGGATACCCAACTCTAACCCATAGAAGGTGACATGGTTGAATCATGAGCAGAGTGTGCTAGTCAATGAACAGACTTGGGTATAATTTTCTATTGGAGGATACAAGGATAAGATCCTTTGTGATCTGTTGCCTATGGATGCTTGTCATCTGATGCAAGGAAGACCCTACCAATTTGATAGGAAGGTGATCTATGATGGAGAGGGGAACTCCATATCATTCAAGAAGGATAGAAAGACCTTTAAGATTCAGTCTTTGACAAAGAATGAAGAGGGCACTTCAAGAACACCTAGTGTCTTAATGGCTACTGGTAAAGAGTTCTTAAACTTGCTACATGAGGAGGAGATAGTGAAGTGTGCCATCTTTGTGAAACCAATGGTGGAAGTTGACAAGTTGCAGGAAGAAGTACCCAAGGAGGTGAAACACATGTTGCAAGAATATAAGGACATAGTGAGTGATAGAGCACCTGCAACACTCCCACCTAGAAGGTCTATAAGCCATCAGATAGACTTTGTTCCCAGAGTATCCCTACCTAAGAAGGTAGCATATAAGCTCACAAATAATCACAATAAGGAAGTAGTAAGGCAAGTGCAAGAGTTATTGGAACAAGGACTGATTAAGAAGAGCATCAGTCCATGTGTAGTCCCGGTAGTGCTAGCATCAAAGAAGGGAGGCAAGTGGAGACTTTCCACTAATGCAAGGGCAATCAATAGGATCACTATAAGGTATAGGTTTCTTATTCCTAGAATAGAGGATTTGATGGACTGTCTATGAGGTGCTATGTATTTTACCAAGTTGGACCTTAAAAGTGGTTATGACTAGATTAGAATCAAGGAGGGTGATGAGTGGGAGACTAATTTCAAGATCACAGAAGGATTGTATGAATGGCTTGTGATGCCATTTGGGCTTACCAATGCCCCAAGCACCTTCATGAGGTTGATGAATGAGGTGTTAAAAGACTTCATAGGCAAATTTGTGGTGGTGTACCTAGATGACATTCTCATGTATAGTAGAACCAAAGAGGAGCACCTTCAACATTTGAGGTTAGTCTTAGAGAGGTTGCATGAGGAGAAGTTATCCATCAACCTAGAGAAGTGTGACTTCTTGAAGCAAGAGCTGGTCTACTTAGGATTTGTGTTGTCTAAGGGAACCTTGAAGATGGATCCAAGAAAAGTGGAGGCAATCTTGAATTGGCCTACACCTAGAACAAGGACTGAGGTAAGGAGTTTCCATGGATTAGCTCAATTCTATAGGAAATTTGTGAGGAACTTCAGTGGCATATGTGCACCAGTCCTTGACACCATAAAAGGAGGCCCTAAAACTATGTTTTAATGGACTGAGTAGGTTGAAAAAGCATTTCAATTGGTGAAGCAAGAAGTAGCCACAAAACCTATCCTTCTCCTGCCTACTTTTGTTAAGCTATTCACATTGGAGTGTGGTGCAAGTGGAATTGCAGTAGGTGGTGTATTAAGTCAAGAGGGAAGACATGTGGCATTTTCAATAAGAAGCTTAATTAAGCAAATAGGAGGTACTCGACCTATGACCTAGAGCTATATGCATTAGTGTAGTCTTTAAAGAAATGGAGGCATTACCTACTTCGAAAAGAATTTGTGGTGTTCACAGACAATCAATCATTGAGTTACATTAACACTCAAGAGAAGCTTAGCAATAGGCATTTGAAATGGATGGAATATCTCCAATCCTTCACCTTCACCATCAAGCATAAGAAGGGGCAACTTAATAAGGTGGCAGATGCATTAAGCAAGAAGTTGTTGACAGTTCAAGAACTATAGTTGCAGAGCATGGGAGTAGAAGGTTTCATGGACCTCTATGAAGGAGATGAAGACTTCTCATTAGCTTACATGGTTTGCAAAGAGTTTTAGAACCATTTCCATGGTGAGTATGTAGATTACACTCTCCAAAATGGTTTTTTGTTCAAGGTTAATTAGTTGTTTGTACCAAGAGGATCCATGAGGGAAAACCTCATCCAAGAGAAACACAATGGTAGTTTGAGTGGACACTTTGGAGTCAACAAAAACTTGGATTTAGTACAGAGGCACTATTATTGGCCAAAGTTGCCAAGAGATGTGAAAAGGTATGTGGAGCAATGTGGTGTGTGTCAAAGAGCAAAAGGAGGATCAAGCAATGCTGGTCTCTATCAACCATTATCGGTCCCAAACAGACGTTGGGAATACATAAGCATGGACTTTGTAGTAGGACTTCCCAAGACAAAGACAAGTATGGACAACATCTGTGTGGTAGTAGATAGATTTTCAAAAATGAGCCATTTCATTCCATGTAGGACTACACATGATGCAAGCTATGTTGCACAACTCTTCTTTAAGGAGATTGTTATAATTCATGTACTCCCTTTAAGCATTGTTTCAAATAGGGACAACAAGTTCATGGGCCATTTTTGGCAAATATTATGGAGGAGACTAGGAACTAACTTGTCATTTAGCTCAGCTTACCATCCACAAACAGATGGTCAAACTGAAGTCATCAATAGGGTGTTAGGCAACTTGTTGAGGTGTTTAACTAAGGAATATGGAAAGACATGGGACCTAATCATTCCTCAAGTAGAGTATGCATATAATGACAGTGTGAATAGGACCACTGGTAGAAGTCCTTTTGAGGTTGTGTATGGGAGTTAAGAGACCTTGGTAGTTTGGAAATGAAGAGTGGGCAATTTGAGGACTTCACTCAAACCATCAAGGAAGTTCAAAAGAAAATCAAGAAGGCCATCCTTGAATCCACTCAAAAACTAAAAGCAAAAATGGATGAGAAAAGGAGAGAGGTTCAGTTCAAGGTGGGTGACTATGTGATGGTCCATTTGAGCAAAGCCAAGATACAAAATGGTAAGCCTACCAAATTGAAAATGAGAAGGGTAGGACCTTGTAGAATACTATCACAATATGGTAAGAATGCCTACAAGATTGACCTGCATTCAGATTTGGCTATATCACCTGTCTTTAATGTTGCTGATCTCATCATGTACAAGGGTGAGATAGAAGGGCAAACTTAGAATCAAGCCAATGTACTGCAGAACCTAGATGTTAATTCCTTACCACAGGTGAAGAAGCCTATAGCAAAGGAGATATTGGAATAAAGAGTAAATAAGTCCACCAGACACTAGGTCTATATGGAACACTTGGTGAAGTGGGCAGGACAAGCTAAGTCGGAAGCTACTTTGGTGGAGGAGAGCAAGTTCAAGACACTGGGCATAGACCCAGATCTCATCTCTTCTATTTATTAGTTGTGTGTAGAGGGGGAGTATCATGTAGGAGCACCCTTCCAAGCTCTTCCTCCTTCTTTATTTTGTTGGTGTTATGCTTCTTTAGAAGCCATTGTATATGAATAAGAGCCATGAGTTAATTTGTTCTAGACTAGGTCCTAGTTTTAGGTCCTTAGTGTTTTGTTGTGATTTCTTGCGTAGAAGAGGTTGAGTGTGCCTTGGATGTGTGTTAGGACTTATTGGCATGTTACTATCCGTAGGATAGCCCAAAATAGGCTTATGAGTCATGAAAAGCAACAATGGCAAAGCTGCTTAAAAGATGCAAAAATTTGCATGACAACTTTTAAAAGTTGTCAAGCAACTTTTCCACCCAAATGGTCAAAGACCCTTGTTGAGCGTGGAGAGCCCTAATTTTGGCACACTGACTGAGGTATGGGTAGTATAAGTATTTGCAAACCCTAAATTACTGGGTTGGATGTCAGACATTGTACGACCTAAGCAAAGTGACTTGACTGTGATTTTTTGTTGGTTACCAGTCAGTTTGAATGAAGCAACCAAGCAAGTTAATGGATTGATTTACGTGCAAAACTATGTGGATTGTCTTCTCTGGTGTAAATTATTTTATTCTGATCAATTAGCTTAGGTTTTTATTTGCAGATTGAGTGTGTTTGTAAATAGTTTGTAAATTTCCTTCTTACTGTCCAGTTTTGGACAGGATTGTGTAAATCGTTGCATAACTCCTTTCCCCTTTGTGGAACCACCATGAAACCATGGGGAATGAGAGTTAAGACCTTGTACCATAATACAAATCAAGAAGGGCACTTGAAAATGCAGGGTGGCCATCAAGAGACCCAATCCTAGGCGAGACTAAACAGTGCCAGACTAGGAAGGGTTAAGTTGCAGAAGTCTTGGAGAGCAAGGTTAGTCAGAGAAGAGATCACCCTTTGGAGGAGTTGGAGAGGGGTGAGAGAAGCACCATTTTTGTGAAGGAGAAGCTTCCACCAATCTAGATAAGGTGGCAAAAGCAACAAATCCACACTATGACCCTGGTAGTCCTGAAAACCCTAATAAAAACCCTTAAAAACCTTAAAATCTACCTAGGGCACTGTACAGCCACTTGGAGGCCTAAAACCTAGAAAATCCTTGAGCCCTTGCCAAATGAATGGTAGTCCATTTTGGGAGTTTGGGTTGTTTGTGAATCATTTGTGAGAGGGAGCCCTAAAGGACCGGGTAGGAGGCCTAATTGGTCAAAATCCTTGTAGCCCTATTTTGTAAGCAAAAACACAAAATAGTGAAAATGGTAAGAGGTTGGAGTCTTGAAAGCTCTTGGGGGCACATGTATGGGTGGATAAACCATGAAATAGCCCTGACCTAACCTTTCTAAGACCTAGGAAGGTGTGGAACAAGCCAAGCCCTTATTAGCCATACTAAGGGATTTTCAGTCTCATGAGTAGGTGAGACCTTAAGAGAAACATTGCAACTCATTGGTGGGTGGATTGGGCAAGGTCAGAGGATTCCTCAAGCAAGGGAATTCCTAGAGACCCTAGGTTGTGGAGACAACACCATGTGATCCTAGGGAAGGATCCAAGAGCATAGACTAGGGTAGTCTATCCCAAACCCAATCCCATCATATTGGTATTAGAGCACAGTTAAAGATTTGTTGGATTGTGTATGTCTCTATATACTGGTGAATCAGTAGGGGAGAGCACAATGGTTACTAATGCAGAGCTAGCTAGAGAGGTAGAAGAGTAGAAGGAGAAGAACATACTCCTTGAAGCAGCTATGAGTGAGATAAGGGATAAGTTGCAGGAAGTGGTGGTTTAGAGGACACATGAACATTGGGGTGAAGACACCAAAGATAAAGTCAAGAAAACCATTGACATAGATGACATTATACCTGAACCAACTCCCTTGATTAATGAAGAACCATTAGTAAAAGCTATTAAGTCTTTAAACACCAAAGCTTTTGAAGGGTTGCCACATTTCAGTGGAAGGATAGACATTGACATTTTAATGGAATGGATTGAGGGCATGGAAAACCACTTAGAGTGCGAGGGAGTGACAAAAGCTCAAAAGGTTAAAGTTTCCAAATCAAGATTAAGGGGAGCAACTTTGACATGGTGGAAGTACCTGCAAGAAGAAAGGGTTAGCATGGGGAAGCTACCTATTGCCAATTGGAAGGCCATGGTGAGTAAGATCAAGGAGAACTACTTACCAAAGGATTATGAAGTTCAACTTCATAAGAAGAGACAAGGTTTGAAGCAAAAAGACCTTGATGTGACCTCCTACACCGAAGAATTTCAAAAACTTTGTCTTACATCCAAATTCCAATAAGATGAATCTATTAAGGTGGCTAGGTATCTAAGCGGCCTAAAGTGGAACATTCAAGAGGAGATAAGCCTATGGACTCTTACTACTATTCAAAAATGTCATCAGCTTGCTATCAAGGTGGAAGAGAGGAACAAAAGTAAAGGAAACTCTAATAACAAGGGTAGAGGCAGAGGTAGAGAACAAGTGAATCACCGAGGTGGTTACCAAAGCAAAGAAAATGAGCAGAGGAACCAAGGAGAAGCCAAGTTAACTGAGAAAGGCAATGAAACCAATCTCAAAGGGGGCCATCTTAGAGGAAGAGGTGCACAAGGTGGTCCAAGTAGTGGTAGAGGTACCGACAGAGGTAACTCCTACTTTGCAACTATGAAGTGTTACTATTGTGGTCAACTGGGACACCGAGCATATCGATGCCTTGACAAGCCTACCTCATCAAATAGTGGAAAGAGCGTTGCTTATGCACATGAAGACTCTTCAAGCAGAAAGACACCTAAGGTGGACCATATTGAATCAAAGATTGGAGAAAATCTGATGTTCAATAGTGTCTTGATAAGACAGCCAGTCAAGATTGAACCTAAGCATAGGAGAGCATTGTTTAGGGTGAGATGCAAGATACTTGGTAAAGTGTGCAAGGTGATAGTTGATTCAGTGTCAATTGATAACATAATATTAGAGGAGGCAACCAAGAAGTTTAAACTTACAAAGATACCCCACACTAACCCATACAAGGTGACATGGTTGAATCATGAGCAGAGTGTGCTAGTCAATGAACAGACTTGGGTAGAATTTTCTATTAGAGGATACAAGGATAAGATCTTTTGTGATGTGTTGCCTATGGATGCTTGCCATATATTGCTAGGAAGACCCTGGCAATTTGATAGGAAGCTGATCTATGATGGAGAGGAGAACTCCTTATCATTCAAGAAGGATAGCAACACCTTTAAGATTTAGTCTTTGATAGAGAATGAAGAGGGTACTTCAAGAACACCTAGTGTCTTAATGGCTACTCGTAAAGAATTCTTAAACTTGCTACATGAGGAGGAGATAGTGAAGTGTGCCATCTTTGTGAAACCAAAGGAGGGAGTAGACAAGTTGCAGGAAGAAGTACCCAAGGAGGTGAAACACATGTTGCAAGAATATAAGGACATAGTGAGTGATGGAGCACCTACAACACTCCCACCTAGAAGGTCTATAAGCCATCAGATAGAGTTTGTTCCTAGAACATCCCTACTTAACAAGGCAACATATAAGTTCACACTTGATCAGACTAAGGAAGTAGCAAGGCAAGTGTAGGTGTTATTGGAACAAGGACTGATTAAGAAGAGCATTAGCCCATGTGCAGTCCTAGTAGTGCTAGCATCAAAGAAGGGAGGCAAGTGGAGACTGTCCATTGATTCAAGGGCAATCAATAGGATCACCATTAGGTATAGGTTTCCTATTCCTAGAATAGAGGATTTGATGGACTGTCTATGAGGTGCTATGTATTTTACCAAGTTGGACCTTAAAAGTGGTTATCACTAGATTAGAATCAAGGAGGGTGATGAGTGGAAGACTGCTTTCAAGACCACAGAAGGATTGTTTGAATGTCTTGTGATGCCATTTGGGCTTACCAATTCCCTAAGCACCTTCATGAGGTTGATGAATGAGGTGTTAAAAGAATTCATAGGAAGATTTGTGGTGGTGTACCTAGATGACATTCTCATCTATAGTAGAACCAAAGAGGAGCACCTGGAGCATTTGAGGTTAGTCTTAGAGAGGTTAAATGAGGAGAATTTATCCATCAACCTAGAGAAGTGTGACTTCTTGAAGCAAGACCTGGTCTACTTAGGATTTTTGGTGTCCAAGGGAACGTTGAAGATGGATCCAAGCAAAGTGGAGGCAATCTTGAATTGGCCTACACCTAGAATGGGGACTGAGGTAATGAGTTTCCATGGATTAGCTCAATTCTATAGGAATTTTGTGAGGAACTTCAGTGGCATATGTGCACTAGTCCTTGACACCATAAAAAGAGGCCTTAAAACTAAGTTTAAATGGACTGAGTAGGGTAACAAAGAATTTCAGTTGTTGAAGCAAGAAGTAGCCACAAAACCTATCCTTCTCCTATCTATGTTTGATAAGCTATTCACATTGGAGTGTGATGCAAGTGGAATTGCAATAGGTTGTGTATTGATTCAAGAGGGAAGTCCTGTGCCATTTTCAATATTGATTTCTTTACTTCTTTCAATTATATATGTATCAGTATACCGGTTGGTGAATGCATGTTATAATAAGGTTAAAATTGAACATTCTAACAGAACATTGATTCACCCTCCCCTCTCAGTGTTCTTGGATTCCAACAAACTTATGGTAATTTCTATGTTCCATTCAAGAGTTTCTCTTATCTGAGGGTTGGAGGTTATGAAAAGTTCTCATTGAACTTACCTAGGTATCCTTCTGATTATCTTGTGTTTTTGAAGTTGTGTCATCAGATGGCTTTTGTGAACATCAAATATGTTCAAATGAGAAAGAAGGGGTATTCTTTTCCCTTGAGCCAGTCCCATTTCTCTTGTAAAAATAAAGAATTTGCAAAGTTCTCTGACAAGCTACTAACTAAGTTATGTGTCCCTTCTTTTCCAATGAGAACCCATTTTGATAGTAAAGGTTATGTCAGAAAGAATTTCTACGAAGCAATCCATTATGTTCATGTGCTCAAGTTGGAGGATTTTTGGGAAGATTGCATTCATGATAATGAAGTTTGTAGGAGAAACTTTATGTGGCCAAGTGTCAGTCAAATGCTTAATTTTAACATCATTTCCTCTATTCCAGAGAATATTGTTGATGATGATTCAAACTTGGTCAATAGTTTGTACCAAAATGTTAGCTTACCCCCATTTCAGTGGCCAAAAAATGAAGAAGAAATGGACATCAAAAGCAAGACAATGCAAGTCCTAGATAGATCACAAGCATGGTTGGAGCGTGGAATTAGAAGTCTTTTTGGATCTTCATGAAAAAAACGAATGCCAAAGGAAACTAGTACAGTTTCTCAAGTTCCCTAGAGGGTAGTAGGAAAATCAACATTAGAGACCACTGTGTCTAGGGCATACTCAACCTAGTGGAGATAATGACCCACCCGGAAAGGACCAGAAATTGAAATCTATATGTGAAATGGGTGTTGTAACACCACCTAAGAAGAAGATGACAACTTTCCAAATTAGCTCTAGTGAGTAAGACACTCAGTTCCTCTACTAGTTGGGATAGCAAAACCCACTTGTTTCTCTCGTTGATGATGTAGATCTCTAGACTCCTTCCAATGTTTCATTATTAACTCCTAACACCACCACCAATACTTTGTCTATCAAAAGTCCAACGAATCCTTCATCTACCACATGGATGAAAATAACAATTGAGAAACAAAAGAAGCAATATTGACCAACCACTGAAATCAGGATTGACACAATTACATGCCTGCTAGGAGAAACACCAAAACCTAAAACAACAAGGTAGACGAGCAAAATGATCATAGATCCACAAACAAAATATGTCTTGAAAATTGTCGATCCTAATGTGGATAAAATTGAGCAATAAATCACTGAAGAATATTTTAATATAAGAAGAATTGACATGGGACCTCTGACCACAGAAGGAGATATATATCATGCCAAACATTTTGTTGTTGTCTTTTCCAGAAGAACTAAAGCCACAAAAAGGAAGAATCAAGAGATTTCTCAATATGTAGATGCTCTTACTTCCTTCATTCAATTTGATTGGAAAACTAAGAACCTTGCCACCATCTCATCCTCCAGAGTATCTATCATTGAACTTATCAATTCTGATAAGTTGGAGATTGTTAAGAAAACACATGCCATAACAAAAGCAGTTGATGACTGGGCCAACCAAGTAATATTTTTAAAAGGTCTTTCATTCATCAAAAATGGTCTAAGGAACTATGATACTCTAAATCAAATGATCAGTGTACATCAGGTTGAGCTGCAAAGGGCAAGAAAGGAAACTAGTGGACTAACTATTGCTCTCCTGGAGATGCAAGAGGTTATCAAATTGCCCCAAAGTATCTCAATATCAAAACATATTGTTGATAATTCTGGTGTAGACAATGTTTCCATTTGGACAAAGATGCTACAATGGAAACAATATGTTACAAATGAACTCCAATTGCATCTCACTACCTCTGTAGTCCAAAACACAAATCTTCAGCAAGACCTGAAATGTGCCTTTGATACAATTGGTATTGATATACTAAGAAGTGATGGGAAGGAGTGTTGGCATTGCATGTAGATTGCATTAATGAAGTATAAGTGTCATCATTGATGTCAATTGTAACTTTTAATGGAGTTGTATTGCAATCGGTAGTGATGGAGTAATGCAACCGATAGTTGCGTAGTGAAGGGAACCGGTATTACTATTCAAGCAGTGAGATCAACTGGTTTCCCTAACCGATGGAGCTTGGTGAATCAGTTGTGTTGATCTATGAATGAGTGGTGATCGGAAATGATTATGCCACATATGCATGATGCACATGATGAGTTTCAAAGTGGTTTTTGCATGAAGAGATAACATTTTTATCTTGGGAATGAGCGAGTACATTACATGAAGTCGAAACTGTGTGATGAGTTACAGGATCCAATGTGTGGTGATCAAGGAGCGATCGAGGTTGTCTAGGAAAATGTGCATATGATTACTATTTAATATAATGGTAATGTTTGTAATCTTTATGAGATCTTAGGTTTTGTGATGTGTTACCGACCTATTTCTTTTCTTATAAGGTCGATGAGTTATTTTTTAATAGTGTTGACAATTTTGGTTAAGTGTGTCACTATGATTGATTGTCAAAGCAGAAGGAGTATCTATAGAATGTGTGAAGGAAGATAGGAGCATGAAAAGGATCTGATCAAGCAGAGTAGTGCTATTACTAGATCAACAAAGACCCTCTTGTTCTCTAACAATTACAACAGTTAAATCCCTTAACCGGGTAAGCTTTAACAGGCTTGGTGTTTTCTAAATCCTCTAACTAGGTGATCCATTAGCTTTCATTTGAAATCCTCTATTGAGGTTACTCCTAATAGGGTATTTCCTTTAACGAGGTATTATAATCAATCCCTTAATCGGGTGGTCCTTAACCGAATCTGTTCCTAACATGACATTTTTGTAAAGCTTCTAACAAGGCTTGGCTCCTAATAGGGCAAACTTCAGAAGAGTTCAGAATACTTGTGGGTATTCATCCCTACCGTGGTTTTTCCCATTTGGGTTTCCACGTCAAAAATCATTATGTCAAGTGGTGAATGATTTTGTGGTTATGTTTTGATTTGGTTAATCTATTTAACTGGTAAATCCACTTAGACATGTTTAGATGATTGAAAGTGATCTGAAATGTGCTATTACTAATGTTAGTAAAGTGATTTGATATTTTGGTTAAATAGTATATGAGTTTCACATTTGTTACACTATTATACTAGTATTCTAGTCAACCAGTAAACTTGATAGTGTAGATGTAGTTTATGGTACAATGTTTAAACCAGTTAGTTTAGTGATTGATTTATGAGTTGGGTTTGAGTTTGGTGAAAGTTTAGTTTTTTTTCTATTGACTGATTCACCCCCCCTCTTAGTAGTTGACCGGATCATTATTGATTCATCATATCATTAATTGGTATCAGAGAATTTTAGGTCCTCTTGTGTTTAAGCCTAACAACTTGAGGTAAAGATCTAAAAGAACATGATGAAGAAAGAAGGTCTGAAGTTCAATAGGGAAAACTACGGAAAATTGAGTGAAAGGATGAAGATCTATATCAAGAGCTTAGGAAGTTAATATTGGGAACATGTTGTTACTAAATATAGCTTGGCTAGTGGGATTTTGTCAGATGATCAAAAGAAGGAGCAACGGGAGAATAATCAAGCATTGGAGGCCATTATCAGTTCCTTGTCTGATTCAGAGTATGTTGATGTCCAAGGATTGGAGACTACTTATCAAGTATGGAAGAAACTTGAGGATATCTATAGCGGTGATGAGCATGTTAAGATTTCCAAAGAAGAGGGTCTAAGAAGTAAATTTGAGGACATGTGGATGGCTGAAGGTGAGAATATTCAATAGTATGGTCAAAGGATCAAGGAGATAGTCGGTGAGACCAAAAGTGTTGGTGGTATAGTGGAGGATACCATAGTGGTTAGCAAGGTTTTGAGAACCCTTCTACTAGTCTACACTATCTGAGTTGAAGCCATTCAGGAACTCAAGTCTATTGATAAAACAAAGGTAACTCTTGACTTCATCATTAGTAAACTCACTGCATTTGAATTAAATGGTTATGATGGAAGTGTTCAGAAATTAGAATCTGCATTTAGAGCTTCAGTTTCTAACCCACCGATAAGGAAAAGTAGAGAAGTTAGTCACAGTCATGAGTCCAGATCCAGCAGAGAAGTTGATGATGAAGACAAACTGATTGAGCTTGAAGCATTGTTGGCCAAGCGATTACCCAAAGGTACCGGTAAGTAGAGAGGTAAATTCCTTTGAAGTGTTTTGCATGTAACCAGATTGGACATAATGAAGATAACTGTCCAAATGGAGATAATGAGCAGAAATGTGAGAAGTATAAGAAGTAGAAAACAAAAGGTAAAAGAGATTGTCTCATTGCAGTTGATGGAGGATGAGGAATTTGAGGAAGATTCAAATGAGGACATTGTCTTTTTTGCCATTAAAGAAGAGACATCAAATTAGAATGCATTAGTCTCTCACATGGATAGTTCTAATGATTGGATTATAGACAGTGGTTGTTCACACCACATGACTAGTGACCAGAGTAAGTTTCTTACTTTGAAGGAATTTGATGGAGGTGTTGTGAGATTTGTAAATGACTCACCCTGCATGGTAAAAGGAAAGGGAATCATTTCTCTTAATGGAAAGAGTAGTGCAAATGATGTCTACTGGGTTGAAGGATTGAAACACAATCTTTTGAGTGTTGCTCAACTCAATGATAGAGGTTATCCACTAGAATTCAAGAATGGAATGTGCAAAATCTATGGGAGCAAAGGTGAACTGATTGCAACTGACAAGCAGATAAAAGGTAACTTGTTTCACCTAAATTCTAAAGTCAATAGTTGTTTAATTGCTAAAGTAGAAGATAGTTGGCTTTGGCATCGGAGATTTTGTCATGTAAAATTTGATAACATTGTAAAACTGAGTAAATCCAAATTGGTAAGACATTTGCCTCAATTGGACAAATCGGTGACTGCTCTATATAAGGAATGTCAATTAGGGAAGATGACATCCTCAACTTTTAAGAGCAAATATTTCTCAACAGAACATTTGCTAGATTTGGTTCATACAGACCTCTATGGACCAATAAGGACTAGGAGTATTCAAGGTGAACGGTATTTTATGCTCTTCATTGATTATTTCTCAAGAATGATGTGGGTCACATTCTTGAAGGACAAAAAAAAAGCCTTCAGCAAGTTAAAGGCATTCAGAGCCTTAGTTGAAAAGGAAAGTGGAAAGAAGATAAAGTGCTTAAGAACTGATCAAGGTGGTGAATTTACTTTAGAGGAATTCACTAGATGTTGTGAAGACAATGGAATTAAGAGGAAACTTTCTGCACCTAGGAAACCATAGCAAAATGTTATTGTAGAGAGGAACAACTGGTTAGTTGTTGAAGCTTCTACTACTATGCTAATACAAGGAGGTGTTGCTAAGACTTTCTGGAGAGAAGCTGCCAGCATAGTTGTCTACATAATGAATCATATATTGGTTAAAAGAGGTAAGAATAAAACTCCTTATGAATACTGGTATGGTAGATCACCTAATGTCACTTACTTTAAGATCTTTGGTAGCAAATGTTTTATGAAGAGAGGTGACTATGTTGGTAAGTTTGATGCTAAGAGTGATGAAGGCATATTTCTTGATTACTCCGCCAAGAGAAAAGCCTAAAATACAACAACCGGATAAAAAAGATCATTGAAAGTGCTAATGTCTGAGTGGATGAGTGTCCTGAAGATTCAAGAGAAACCAGTGAGGAGAAGAAGGAAGATGAACCTTACATTTTGATTTTGGAACCAAAACCGGTGAAGCCAGAAGTTGGTGAAATGAATATTGCAGCACCAGTTCAACCGGAATAGGTAGATTGTGTAGAAGATGAAGATAGTGAGGAAGAAGAACCTGAAGATCATGATCATATTATACTAAGGTATGTTAGACTCAATCATAATCCTGATCAAATTATTGGAGATAAAGATGTTGGTGTGTTAACCAGGAGAATAAGAGAGAATTCTTGTATGATCTCCACTATTGAGCCTAGAACAACAAAGGAAGCTTTTGGAGATGATCACTAGATCAAGGCTATGGAAGAAGAGCTTGACCTAATTGAGAAGAACAATACATGGACCCTATTACCCAAACCGGTGAACAAAAATGTAATAGGTACTAAATGGGTATTCATAAATAAACTGAATGAAGATGGAGTAGTGGTCAGAAACAAAGCTAGACTAGTATGTAAATGTTATGCACAAGAAGAAGGAGAAGACTATAGCAAGACATTTGCATCAGTTGCAAGATTGGAAGGTGTTAGGACTCTACTTGCATTTGTAGCATACAGAGGATTCAAAGTATATCAGATGGATGTGAAGTCAACATTTCTAAATGGAATACTAGAAGAGCAAGTGTACATCATACATCTAGATGGTTATGATTTGAATGATGCAAAAGACATGGTGTGCAAACTACACAAGGCACTATATGGACTAAAGCAAGCACCAAGGGCATGGTATGAAAGACTACATTCACACTTGGTGAAGATAGGTTTTCAGAGAACTAGTAAAGACAACAATATATATCTCAAGACTGAAGGAGATAAGATACTGATTAGTGAGGTATTTGTGGATGATACCATTTTTGGAGGCAATGATGACATGTGTGATGACTTTGCAAATGAGATGAAAAGTGAATTTGAGATGTCTCTAGTAGGAGAGATAAAATTCTTTATAGGTTTGCAAATTCAACAGATGAAGAATGGTTTTTTCATCACACAGTCCAAATACGTGAAAGAGATATTGAAGACATTTGGAATGGGAGACTATTAACCAGTTGGAACACCAATGGTTACAGGCTGTAAAATGTCTAAGGAGGATGATTCTGTATCAATGGATGAAAAGGAGTACAAGTCTATGATAGGGAAACTACATTATATTTTTCACAACAGAGCGGATATTGCTCATGTAGTTGGACTACTTGCCAGATTTTAGAAGAGCCCGAAGGAGACACACATGATAGCAACTAAAAGGATATTGAGATATCTAAAAGGTACTATTGATTATGGATTATGGTATCCATATGCATGTAACTTTGATTTGAAAGCCTATACAGTTGTAGACTGGGCAGAAAATTTTGATGATAGGAAGAGTGCAACCGGAGGTGCATTCTTTCTTGGAGGAAGGCTAGTATCTTGGAGCAGGAAGAAGAAAAGGTATATATCACAGTCAAATGATGAAGATGAATATGTTGCAACATATATTAATTGTACCCAGGCAACAAGGATGAAACACATTCTGGAAGGTTTTAAGTTCAAAATCTCAGAACCGGTAAGGATATTCTGTGATAACACTAGTGCAATAAACATTTCAAAGAACCTGGTGTTGCATGCTAGAACCAAGCATATAGAGCTCTTGAGAGAGAAAGTGCAAAGTAAAGATGTGTTACTGGAGCATGTATCTACTAAGGAACAACTAGTGGATATCTTTACTAAACCTTTGCCTAAGGCTACTTTTGAGTATCTTAGAGGTCAGCTAGTGGTTGTGCCCCTACATGAGGTCAATTAAGAAATGTGGAAGACATTAGTCCTAAAGCTTATTGAAGATCTTGAAGTAGGATTGGTGTAGAGTGGAGCTACTCTATAGGGGGAGCAGCTAGTTGCAAATCAATGAAGCTTGGAGTGGTTTACCAGCTGATATTGGTATTCGCTTTGGCATTATTGTCAAAGGGGGAGAAGAACTGTATCTAGTTACCAGCTGAAGACATGGAGTCTTAGGAGAGTACATTGAAAAATGTAAACCAAGATTCCTATACTTGTGTATGTGCATTAATCTCAATCATCACAATCAAAGGGTATTGATATTTGTATTGCCATCAATGCCAAAGGGGGATATTGTTGGCATTGCATGTAGATTGCATTAATGAAGTATAAGTGTTGTCATTGATGTCAATTGTAACCAGTAATGGAGTTGTATTGCAACTAGTAGTGATGCAGTAATGCAACCGGTAGTTGAGAAGTGAAGGAACCCGATATTACTATTGAAACGGTGAGATCAATCGGTAACCCTAACTTGTTGATAGGCCGAACCCTAACTGATGGAGCTTGGTGAATCGATTGTGTTGATCTATGATCGAATGGTGATTGGAGATGATTATGCCACATATGCATGATGCACGTGATGAGTTTCAAAGTGGTTTTGGCATGGAGATAACTATTTTATCTTGGGAATGAGTGAGTACATTGCATGAAGTTGAAACAGCGTGATGAGTTACAAGATCCAATCTGCGGTGATCAAGGAGCAGTCGAGGTTGTCTAGGACAATGTGCAAATGATTACTATGTATTCTAATGGTCATGTTTGAACCGATTTGTTTGTAATTTCTATGAGATCTTAGGTTTTGTGATGTGTTACCAACCTATTGTTTTTCTTATAAGGTTGATGAGTTGTTTTGTAATAGTGTTGGCAATTTTGGTTAAGTATGCCAGTGTGATTTATTGCCAAACCAAAAGGAGTATCTGCAGAATGTGTGAAGGCAGATAGGAGCATGAAAAGGATTTGATCAAGTAGAGTAGTGCTATTACTATATCAAAAAACATTGTGTTGTTCTCTAACAATTACAATGGTTAAATCCCTTAACCGGGTAAGCTTTAACAGGCTTGGTGTTTTCTAAATCCTCTAACCAGATGACCCATTAGCTTGGATTTGAAATCCTCTATCGAGGTTACTCCTAATAGGGTATTGTAGTCAATCCCTTAATCGAGTGGTCCTTAACCGGATCTATTCCTAACATGACATTTTTGTAAAGCTTCTAACAAGGTTTGCCTCCTAACAAGCGAACTTCAAAAGAGTTCAGAATACTTGTGGGTATTCATCCCACCGTGGTTTTTCCCATTTAGGTTTCCACATCAAAAATCATTGTGTCAAGTGGTTAATAATTTTGTGGTTATGTTTTGATTTGGTTAATCTATTTAAATGGTGCTATTACTAATGTTAGTAAGGTGGTTTGTTGTTTTGGTTAAATATTATATGAGTTTCTAATCTGTTACATTGTTATACTGGTATTCTAGTCAACTGGTAAACTTGACAGTGGAGTTGCAGTTTATGGTACAGTATTTAAACCGGTTAGTTCAATGATTGATTTATGATTTGGGTTTGAGTTTGGTGAAGTTTAGCTTGTTTTCTATCTACTAATTCATCCCCCCTCTCAGTAGTTGACTGGATCATTATTGATTCATCATAGCATCAAGGAGTTGCTAGCAAGCGAAGTAGTGAGGAGGGATTTTTGTCGAAAGGTAGAAGATACCATTTCAACAACCAATGTTGAATTCAAATCAATTCAGCATTTGAAAGATGTATTGAGAGCTCTAAGTCCCATAAAAGAAGAAATTCAAGACTATCCTCGAAAAATTGTCGAAGCAAATCAGAAAATTGTTAAGTGGAGGATCAGGGTTGAGGCTACAATTGTACCAACAACAAAAAAGATATCGACGATTCTTTCTAACTTCAAAGCGTACAAAAAAAGGGTGAATCCATAGATAGAAAAATAAAAACATGGAAATGTGATAGGTACAATGATGGTAGGAAAAGAAGCAATGGAGGATGACATGGAGCTGGAAGATGAAGAAATAGATGGGGACATGGCAATTTAGTTCTTAGTTTAGTTAGTTGTTACATTTTCCTATCTTGGCTCTTGAACTATTGGTCCCGGAGGACCGTTTATTTCATGGTTATGTTTATGAATTTCTTGAAATGACTGTCTTCAAGAAGTCGTTATGTTTGATTAGTTTAAGTGGAACTATTTAATGTTGGATGAAACCATAGTTAGGGGTTCCGATTTTGAGATTTGAAGGAATAATTTAGAGTAGACAATGTTCTTACAATTTTTAGAATAGATGAACGAAATTCTGTTTGAAAAGGACTTTGTGCTATTTTAGTTAGGATTCTGATTTATGAATGATGCTATCATCAATGATTATATCTGAATGATTCATTGGATGTTGTGGAATCACTTCTTGATCCAGACTTTGTGCTATGTGGAAGGATTATTTTCTACATTATTGTGAATTTTTGTTAGATATATTGCATGTTACTGTTGTTGTTTCTTTGTGTGAAAGTCATTTATTAGTAGAAATCTATGTATTAATGCTGGTGGATGATTTGAATATGAAGTTGTAATAATTGATCTTTATACTTTGTTGTGGAGATTATGCATAGTTGATCTTTTAGTCTTTCTTTTACTTTGTATTTTGCCTTTCCTTCTTTCTAGTCAAAAGAATACCTTGAAAAACCCCAAAACTTACATCATAAGAGGGAGTTGTGCCTCTAAAATTTAGAGGGAGGTTGTAGAATAAAATGCAACTTCTACAACTGTTGATTAATGGTTTGTTCCCTAGTCCAGGGCTAGGAGCCATTTTCTGTACATTTTAGAGGAACAAAACTCTGTTAACCAACATATACACCTAAAAATGGCTATGACTAATTAAATAAATATTTATTATTTATTTAATGATTATTCTTCTATTAAATAAATGAATTGAAAAGTTTATTTATTTAATTCATTAAGTTCTATTCTTCTATTTCAATTTATTAATTAAATATTCATTATTTAATTAATTATCCTCATTATTCTTCTAAAGTCTTCTTCATTAAATAATTAAAAATTATTTAATCATGTTTTCCACATCATCTTATCTTGCCAATTCATTTATGTGGCTAAATATTTTAATTTTTATTTATTTATTTAATAGCTACATTTATGTTCAACTTCTATTCCTAGTCAATAGGAGGAAAAATTCACTTGTCCTCTTATTCCCTATATTCTCTCCACTACTCCTACATCTTTGGAGGAGGTTGTGTCCAGCTCATACTAGTAAAACTCCAATTGTCTTGAATTTCTTAGATTATCTGCAACTATCCTATATTCCTGAGGTTTCTATCTGTGGTCAATCTTAGTGAGATGCCACTCGGACTCCTCTTCCACCTTTTCCTCCATCATGCATGTGTATGAGGAATATCTTCCTCCTTTATCTCTCACATTATAACCAATCACTCATATCCATAAATCTCTCAAGATTTACTCTCAACCATTGATCCTTTCCATATAGTATTTTCCTCATACAAAGTCTATAAAAGGTGCATCTTTCATGTAATTTGAACCTAATCATAATATTGCAATCAAGTCATTTTACTGCAATCAAAGTATTTTCACAGTGCACCTTTGGCTTAGCTTAGTTTTCATATAGTTGCATAATATTGTCTACATATCATATCTAGCTTTAATCTAGTAGTTAAAAACCATTGTCCATTCATCTATTGTCATCTTGAAAATCATAAAGAGTACAGTCTGAGAGCAACATATCAAGAAATCAAGATCAAAAGGTGATAGGACACAATGGGACAACAAAGGAAAGTTTTCTTATTGTATTTTATTTCTTGTATTTGTTTCATTGGCAATCTAGGATTTTCTGTAGGATTTTAGTTTTTGGTAACCTAGATAGTCTTGCGGGTTTCTTAAGTATTTTTCTAGGTTACACGGCTAGGATTTTTTGGTTTAGTCTTGTAAGCAACAGATGAAGTTGTGGTGGTAGCTACAAATAAGGGTAATACTAAAGAACATCACATTACAACCACATAGAAGGAGGAGCTTTACATGTTACATGCATAAGGGAGTGTTGATAAAGTTGCAATAGGTAGAACCCATGCATTAAGAGCATTCAAAGCCATTCTATGAGCATATTTCATGCATAGCACACGTGTGTATTTTATCTTACACTTGTTCAAGGAGCTCATTGATAAATATGGTGATAATTTTAATGGTAAAGGGTTGTGTGAAATCCATGTTGAAATGGTTTAATGTTTTATGATGTCCCCTTTAATTGTTGTAGAAGTTCTCAAAAAAATTCCCTTGTAGGTTGTATGGGAAAGATACAAGGATTGAATATAGCTATGATTATTTATAAATTAGTTCTTGTTAAAGGATGATTATATAACAATTTGTCATATAGAAGCAGTGGTACAATGATCTACCAAAGTATTAGGTCTAACTACTATGAAAGCACGATCTTTATGAGCAACCCACAGGCTCAAAGGTGTTTCCATGTTTCACAAGATTACTGAGCTCCCAACTTAGCATCAAGGTGCAATCATTTGTGAAAACATGTAGTATTGAGATATTATGTAGAGGTATCCATGATGCCAGATGCATATGTAGGCACATTAGGCAATGGTGTAGGAATGGGAATGGAATGCTCAACTTGAGATGTAGGAATAGAAATATGAAGAGATTTGGTATAACTTTTTATTGCCATGTAACATTAGAGTCAACAGTATGTGAAATGTTATGCAACACTGCCACACCAATTTCATCACTATGAATCATTATCCTCAAGCTATCAATCAAGAGGATTGTTGAAGCTTATCTAACTCATGATCAAGATTCCCCAATTGATAAATAGTTACTCAAGTTAAGGAGCCATCCTAAACTTGAGAAGTGTGATGGGAATGCTTATCCATATTGTTAAGTATGTCTTGTGTAGGGATAGAGCATTCACCCAAGTTCCCATGGAATAGGTTATTCAACCCAGGCTCATAGCCCTTAGTGTTTAAAATTTGTGAAACCATAAGTCTATAACTTCTTCTCATCGGGATAATGGATGTAGGTGAAAGGGTAGTGAAACTTATACACAAAGAGGACAAAGCTAATGGATTGGGTTTGTACTCACAATGCCTCATATGTTATTGAAAATGTAAGTAAAGTACATGACTAAGAAGTGCAATTTCCCAATAGAATGATTGATTAACCAACTAAATAAATGATAGATGTGACCAATAAACACTTCTAAATCTAGAAATAATGTGCAATAACAATCATATCTAAGCACATCAAGCATAAACTATGCAACCTAGAAGATAGTTTTATAAAAAAAATTAGGTTTTTTTTTTTTAATTAGACCTCTAAATTTATGCAATTTAGGTGCGTAAATGATGTATTTAAGAAATGATTACAAAACATGAATTAATTAAATGCATAAAATTCATATCTGATAATGAAAATTATAATTAATGCAAGCACTACGTCGAGTTCACCAAAATGTAAAGTTTGAAAATAGGTGTTCACAATTTTATGCATGCAAACTAGGAACTAAACTTGTTTCCAAAGATTACATTAAAAGGAGAAATGAGCTAAATATATTCAATCTTAATGATATTAGGAAAATGCTTAAATGTTGATTGGTTTCCACACCTTTTGATTGAGTTGAAATGGATAACGCAAAGATGTAGATTTTAATGTTATATCTAATGCTAAAGGTGGAAAATTGACATACATTAACAATAACATATGTTGGAAGGTTGATCAAAATGAGCTATTTATGTGTTTTTATTGATCTCAACATGCTTTGATTGTCATTAGTGACTGGTTGGTATAAGTGATGTTGTGTTTTCTATGCAATTGTGTTGAGAGATTTACTTCACATATCTTCTATGTTGTGCATCTATTCATGTAGTTTGGCTATGTTGTTAAGAAATGTTTAGAGATGTTATATTCTAGATTTGGTGCTCTAGATTGTTGTGATAAGGAAGTTGTGTTTACCAGTATGTTTGATAGTGTTTCTGTATGAAATGCATGCTCTGCATTTTTCTACGTTATGATTTCTGGTGTTGTGGTTTTGGAGTTAAGTTGATAATGTCCTTAGTTTCATTATATCCAGTTGGCATGTGTTCCTAGGCTTCATAAGCATATGTTCAAAGTTTGATGTTGTTTACTCTAGGTTTGGTTGACCTGGGGTGTTTACAATTCATATTATTGCTCTGATGATTATGGATAGTTGTATAACATTTTTGATATTTATTTTGGTCCTAATTAAGATGTGTTGTGGTCCACTTTACATTCTTTTCCACCATAGGAATGTTTAGTGCTAACCTAATTTGAGTTGTGTTTGGTTGAGATGCTTAGCCAATCTTGGGAGGATTTTCATATGTGAGGATGATATAAATGTTAGGATTCCCAAAGATACTGAGAGGGGGTGAATCAGTATCTTGCCGGTATATAGATTTTCTGACATTATTAAATAAATTGCATTCCAAAATAGTGTGTCGGTAAACAAGAATTAATGCAGTAAATATGAACAATAAACACAACATAGAAAGCACACCATAACACAAGATTTTTAATGAGGAAACCCGATGTGGGAAAAACCTCGATGGGATTTGTGACCCACAATATTCACTCACTGACCAACGAATGGATATTACTTACAATAAGGGCCTGCACATGCAGGAAGACCAACTACCTAAAGCTCACTTCTTAACTACAAAAAGAAGTCTCATTGACTTACAAAATGGATTATACAAATCCAATATAATGTACTGCTTTAGTTCAGCATCTGCTATGCCAGGTTCAGTACTGGTTTAAGCTCATACAATAACCATAAACCTTACTCCAAAATCTGCCTTAATATTCACATATTACTTCTGCAATAATCTAACCATGTCTGCATCTTAAATGATCTACAAGATCTCATACTTATATATGAGTCTTATTGCAATATGCCTTGTCATCTTGCAAAAAGATATTACAATTAAATACAAAATACAATAATCAAAATCCTGTCAGCTGGGGTGCCGATAATCATCTTTGTCATTGCCGGTAAACTATCTGCCAGTGTAGAGTCTGTCGGTGTTGGTGCTTACCGGTGCCATAGGATTGTAAGATTGTCATCAATGACAATACCTTCAATTACCTACAATTCTCATTGGAGTGTGCAATGCCAACAATAAATAGAGGTGTGAGTATGGATGAAGGTGTGCGAAAGAAAGTGGAATGCGATGAAGGTGTATGAAAGAGGATCCATCTTCTTGATTTTTTGATGATTGGTATTTGAGTTGGTGAAAAGTGTTGAGTAGTGTGAACTTTCATGTGTTAGCTACCAAAAGTAGTGAGCCGAAGGTATATACAGAGTTTGTGGTTACAAAAGTGCATCAATGGTGGATTATTTCTCTTTTATTTTTCTTCATTTTGGTAGTGAGCCAACCTTAGGAGGATTTTCATATGTGAGGATGATATAAATAGAGGTGTGAGTATGGATGAAGGTGTGTGAAAGAAAGTGAAATGTGATGAAGGTGTATGAAAGAGGATCTATCTTATTGATTGTTTGATGATTGGTATTTGAGTTGGTGAAAAGTGTTGAGTAGTGTGAACTTTCATGTGTTAGCTACCAAAAGTAGTGAGCCAAAGGTATATACAGATTTTGTAGTTACAAAAGTGCATCAATGGTGGATTCTTTCTCTATTTTATTTTTCTTCAATTTGGCAGTGAGCCAACCTTAGGAGGATTTTCATATGTGAGGATGATATAAATAGAGGTGTGAGTACTAATGAAGGTGTATGAAAGAAAGTGAAATGTGATGAAGGTGTATGAAAGAGGATCTATCTTCTTGATTGTTTGATGATTGGTATTTGAGTTGGTGAAAAGTGTTGAGTAGTGTGAACTTTCATGTGTTAGCTACCAAAAGTAGTGACCCGAAGGTATCTATAGACTTTGTGGTTACAAAAGTGCATCAATGGTGGATTCTTTCTCTTTTATTCTTCTTCATTTTGGCAATGAGTCTCTCTTTATTTCTCTTGGGTAGTGATCCCTTTTGGCTGTGAGCCTTTCTTTGTAAATAATTACCTTAACTAGTGTCACCCTAACAAGTGTTCATATATTGAGAATAACAGTCTCTGTGGTTTTTTCCCTAACACGGTTTTCCACGTAAAAGCTAGTGTTTCATTGTGTATGGTGTGCTATAGTTTTCATGCTCATATACTTTAGTGGATTTTGTGTCAAAGTTAAGTTGTTGTAGATTCGATGTAAGAAAAAAAATTAATTATCTAATTTTGCATTCACTCACTCTATGCCCTACTTGATTGCATGAAAAACAATTTTCTTTGAAAGATAAATACATGGAAGAAATAGGAGGAAGTCTCTAGTCCATCATAGACTTCTGAAAATTCTGATTAGGCATGAAAATATTCTTGTCCTCAATAGCATTCCTCATCTCTCTATCTTTCTCTTCATTGATCTTCGAGCATTCACCAAAATATTCAATATTCTGAAACAATGAGATAGATTCTCGTTTCTGTTTTCCACCTTTCCAACTCAAGCCATTACTAATATGATCTTTAGCATCTTTGAGTTCTTTCTTCAGATTTGTCACTTCTTCTTCTAACTTCAGACATTCTTTGGTCTTCTCATTAAGATTTTCTTCATATTTATCAATTGATTTGTTTCCTTTGTCCACTAAACCTCTTAAGAAAGCAATCTTTTCAATTGCCTTCTTATACTTGTCTCTACACTCATCCAAATTAGCCAACACATATCTCAGGTATCATTCCATATTAAAAACTCCTTAAATATCATCCCAATCACCTTGATCTAAAGTATCCATATCATTCAATTCTTCTTCAAACACTCTAGATGTACCTCAAGCGATTAAGCTTACTCAAGAGGACCCATGCTTTGATACCAATTCTTAAACACACACACCAGATGTTGAAAGGAGGGGGAATCATCATAAATTAAAATTACAAACTAGAAACTTATGTTAACCAATTATTTTTTATATGTACATCAAAATTATTGAGCAAGTTCATCATAAACCATCCAAACAAGAACACCAATATTTTATACGTAGAAAACCCGAACTGGGAAAATCCATGGTGAGTGTTAACTCACAAGGTAATCCATTATATATAAAAATGATTACAAAAGAGAAAGCACACTGCTTTGGACTTGTAGATCAAGGCTAGCTGCTCATGGCGCAAGATACAAAAGAAGACTTGCAAACCTAGAGATAACTACAATAGGGAAAGATATAGATTTACAACCTTCAAGAAAAGAACTATATGAAGTGATTTGCTTTTGGATTCGATTGTGATGATAAAAATTGGTATACACAATAGAATCTAGAAGCAAATCATTTAATATTAACATGGATTGTGGAAATCTAATTGTCGCATGCTGAAATTCATTAAATGTAAATCAAATAGGAATGAAAGGGAAATCATGAATCCCTATCCTAATCAGAATTTAAACAAACAAACAAATAATAGAATAATGCTAACCAAGAAACAGGAATATAAGACATATCAATCAATTCCCCCTATTCCAAGACTGCATATAGCTTACATTGCTCTTCTCCTCTTTGTGGTATGGTGGCTCTCAGATATCGCATTGGCAACCTGCAAATGACACAGATTTAAAGTTCATGATTGTTGAAAATGGAGACTGAATGCTCAATTTATAAATAATTGGAGAGGATTGATTGAAAGGTGGAACAGATTGATCAAGAGGTGGAACTCAGGTGAGCTCACATGTTGATTGATAGTTGAGCTGATGATTTGGAGGTGGAACATAATAGATTGAATAGACTAAATGAGTTAACTGATTGAGAAAAAGTTGATTAAAGGATGAAAAAAGGGTGATTGGAGGATAATTAAGGAGATGACAAAGAAATCTTTATTTAGAAAAAGTTAACTAGAAGATAAAAAAATAATGATTGGAGAGAATTAAAGAAATGATGTAATTACTCAATTAATTGAAATAATAAATTAAAATAGATGGAATAGTTAATTGATTGAAAGCTTTTTGGAGAAAAGTAAAGTGGAAGATAGAAATAAAGATTGTAATAATAATTGAATTAATTAATTAATTGAATGAATTAATTAATTTAACATGTGCTTGAACTTTGACTTGGATTTTCAATTTAATCTTTCCATGAGATTTAATTCAATTTATTATTTGAATATATTTAGAACTTGACTTTGATTTTCAATTTGATTTTTAAAATCATGCACATGTATTCAAAATTAGGAGAAATTAGAAATTAAATGAAATTAGAATTTGGGGATTTGGAATTGAAGAATTAATTAGCTAATTACATAATTTATAGAAACTATTTAATTATTTAGAAATTGAAATTAATCAAACAATAAAGATTATTTAAATTAAAGATTAAAATCACAATTAATTAAATAATTAATATTTAATTAATATTTAGAAAAGGGTTTGAGTGATTAAATGATTAGAGATAGAAATTGAAAGTGAATTTATTTAAATAATAAAGATTATTTAAATTGACGATTAAAAATCACAATTAATCAGGTTAATTAAATATAATAATAAATATTTAATTAACATTAGAAAATGGTTAAATGATTAATGATGATAGAATTGAAATAGAAATAATTAGTAAGATGATGAGGAAATATGAAATTAGAAGAATAAGATTAATTAACTAAATTAAATAATTAAAGAATTATTTAATCAATTAGACGAATAATTAGTACATGATCAATGAGACATTTTTAGGTGTCTACATTTGCCCCTCTTTGAGACAAAGTCGGAACGATGTTGTTTCAAAGAAAACAAAAAAATTATGCCCCAGTATGCCTTGGTACCACTGTATAGTGTAAATATGCCCCCTCAAAAAAGGTGGTTGAAAAATTCAGAAATTGAGACCATATTTTTGATATCGGTATAATGAGCAATCGTGTAAATTTTCATGCAAATTTGAGATCGTTTGAGTAGCCTGCAAGTTGTTTGAAGTTGACGAGGACCACGGGCCTCGGAGTGGAAAAAACCCTAATTTTGAGCTATAAATAGAGAGTTTAGCTTTTCATTTGCTCATTTATATTGTGTTGAGTTCTTGGAGATCCTTGCGAGTTTTTTTCTTTCCTGCAAGTATTTAATCATCATGGCTGGTTATATGGCACAAGTGCACTTGTCTGACTGAGTACGTTCTTATCAGAGACCTTCAGGTATTGGTGGCATGGTATGTTTATTAAATTTTTGCCTAATTTTTTGCCTGTTTTTTGCAATTTTTTCAAAAATATTTTCAGAGAGCTAGGTTTTAATTTTTAGTCATCACACATACGCCTATCGACTTTCACGTATTAGTACTAAGTGTCACGCAAATGCTTTAAATGTACCGCAAAATCTTAATTGTCATGCATAGATGCTTAGTGTTACACATTCGGTTATTTGTTCATGCATAAGTTATAAATGCTATGCATTCATTGTAATTGTTATGCATAAGCATTAATTGTTCCACAATAGTGTTAAATGTTACGCATAAGTATTTAACTTTATGCATTCGTTGTTAATTGAAGTTTTTGTCATGCATTTGATAATTTTTTGTAATCGTGTTATCCGATATTTGACATTTTCAATATTTTCTCTATGCGGTTGAATATTGGAGTGTTATACTGCCGACAGAGTAGATCCAATGGACTTGATCTTCGAGCTGATTTACTTGATGAGGAGATTGCACAAATCCAACATCTTGGATTCTATCATGTTTTACATTTGCCAGAGGTTACGACCAACAGGGCCTTAATTATAGCTTTAGTAGAGTGGTGGCATTCTGAGATATGTTCCTTCCATCTTCCTACTGATGAGACATCCATTACCTTAGAGGATGTTTGGCATATACTACATATGCCCATTCACGGTGCAAGAGTTGTATAAGATCACGATGATGGCGTTGTTGGACTGTGTGCCCTTTTTTAGTGTGAGGAGCAGGATTTACAGATTAGTCATCATTATGATATCCCTTGGGCTCACTTGGACTATGATGATCTTACTATAGTATTATGCAGTATTGTAGTTGGTTTGTTGATTCTTAACAGACGAGGTCATGGCTTTCCAGTTGGATGGGGTAGAGTGCTCCATGATATGATTGTTCATCGAGTATATGCTTGGGGTCCTTATCTATTAGTCATGGTTTATTATCAGATACACGACATTGTATACCTGGGATATCGATCGATCAGATGTGGTGTGACATTGCTCCAGAATTGGTCATGGGAGAACATTTCTATCTCAAGGCCAGTTATTCATGTTGACTTGTAGCCTAATGAGCTCTATGTGTACAGATACACACCTGGTATTAGACATAGGGGTTCGGGTAACACCTTGTACTGGTGACATCAGTTTGATATCTCACAACATTTCATTTAGAGACCATATTTAGATTGCCTCAGTTGAGAAAATGATGCACAACACTTTCCTTTCTATAGACAATAGAGATATCTTATTGGGAGGACGGGTGCTCAGACAGTTTGGAGAGGTACATGTGACAACTGTTGTTACAATGTACTTTTCTCATGTTTCTCGTGAGGTTTCTGATTGGGGTGTATGCATATAATCACATGTGGTGGCTCCTGAGTTTGATGCTCTTCAGGCATTACAGTGGAGTTGGAGTGGAGGTGCAGCAGATCCATGGACTACCCTGATTATGATGCATGGTGGGCTAGACATAGGCCTATTCCACTTATTGATCTGACTGTTTCGATCATAGCACAGCATATACGAAATCCTAGACAACAACTGAGGATTGACATGGGGGAGAGGAGAGGAGATGATAGGGGAGAGGAAGGTGGAGGGGGGAAGGAGGGTGGAGGAGATGAGGGATGAGATGAGGATGTAGATATTGGTGGAGACACTGAGTCTATGAGCAATGGGGATGATGATGATTCTTTAGAGTCATCGAGCAATGAGGACAGGTATGATGATGATATGTCAGAGCTAGAGGACATGCCTGTTGCAGAGGGGGGAGGAGCACAAGGTGGTGATGGAGATGAGGATGATCTGCAGATTCTCGGAGCACAGATTCAAGGTCTAGAGGATGAGGTTGCCAGACAAGATGTTGAGCGAGAGGCATACCGCAGAGACTACGGTGCACTAGAGAATGAGAGGGATTATCTCTAGAGAGAGAGATGAGGTGGTCAAGAGAGCTCAGATCACCATGGATGCATATGATCATTTATTTGGACCGGTGACAGAGGAACGTATCCAGGCAGATAAATATTTTGTTGCTACATAGGAGGCTATTTATTATCGGCAGGCTTATGAGAGAGCTATTCCTGAGGGTCAGAGGGATCCTTGTTTTAGTGCTTTTATAGGGAGAAGATTGAGTTGATCTACCTCTTGATGGACTAGTAGTGGAGGAGTCATTGGTCCACCTCGACATCTTGGGGTAGGATATAGCGTGCAGGATCCACCTGTTGACAGAGGCAGTGTTGATTGAGACATTGAGATCATGTTACCTGAGCCTTCGAGCCTATTTTATGATTATTATATTTGAACACATTACCATTTTTGAGTTATATATATGATATGTAGATTTTGGCGGTGATCTTTTATTCTTTGTTTTCCATGTATGTTATATGATGCTATGAGTTATGCGATACATGTCTATATGATTTATAAATGATGTTTATGAATGCAATGGTTTCTACATGATTTATGATGTAATGATGAATGAATGGTATAATGCTTTCTATATGATTTATAAATGATGTTTATGAATGCCATGGTTATTAAATACAATTTAAACTATATGAATGCAACTTCAAAACTATATGGATGCAATTTAAACTATATGGATGCAATTTTAACGATATGGATGCAATTTTGTTTTTTGTATGATAATGCAAGAACATTATTTTAACTTAGATGTACCTTGAAGAAATGTTAGTAAGATGAAAGAAAGAAGAGATTAATGAAAGAATAATGTTAGATGACAAAAAAATTGATTTAGAAAAAAAATGAGAAATCAATAAACAGATGAGATGAGAATGAGAATGAGAATGATTGACTCATGAACTTGTGTCATTATTTATTGTGCAATATATATTCATCACTGAGCCTTATTATTGAACAATGAAGCTTAGCACATCAGGGTATAAGGAACAAAGATGCAAAGATATCTCAATGAAGAAAAAAACACGTAGCAATAAGGAGTGAACCCTTCCATTCTGGGTAATACACTAGGGGTTGAGGTATGTGTGACATTCACTAGCTGAATGCTCCTATCACAAACACCCACTAGAGCAATTTCCCTAGAACTTCATCGGTTCACACCACAAAAAACAAACAAAGAAAAATATATTGCCCATCATGGCTCCTCTAGTCACTTGTGGACATCTTTGAGTAGCATAGGAACACAATCTGTCACCAAATGATAAAAGATAAAGACCGACTCACACAAAATTCAGCAGCTATACTAACCTTGTGCCTTCATTCTTAGTTACTTGATGTGATGCTTGATAATGTTTGATCTCTGAAAGTTGTGGACCCCATTTAAGACTGACCTGTTTGATTTTGAGTATATCCTCTTTTGTTTAAGACAAGATAATGATCACCTGATATAGATATGATATGATTGATAAGACAGTTTGATCATTTGATTGCAAATGTTTGACTAGATAGTTTTTGTTTCTAGGGTATTTGTTTCTTGCGAGACATTTTATTGCAAGTTTTTTGATTGATTTTTTATTGTTTTTGGATTTTGTGGATTGATATTTGAATGTTTTTGGTTGATTTTTTTAGTACATTATATGGATGTTTTTTTTCTTTTCAGGATTGTATTTGATTTTTAGGGTTTTTTGTGTTTTATGTTTTTCACTATTTTTGATTTTTCATATTTTTTAATGTTTTTTGGATTTTGTGTTTTTCAGTGTTTTTGGTTTTTTATGTTTTTCAATGTTTTTTGATTTTTTCAGGACTCTATACGATTTTTAGGATTTTTTTAGGACTTTATATGATAATTAGGATTTTTTCAAGACTTTATATGATTTTTAGGATTTTTTTAAGTATGCCCCTAGTGTGCAAACCTGTATGACATGATTATCTGTAGAATGCATGTGGAGACAATGAATTTTTGACATGACCTATGTTAATGCAATATGCATGATGAGGATGCATTTCCTATCTAAACAAGGATGACTGTATTTGTTTAACATTTTGTAGTATACCAATTGAATTGGAGGTACAAAAAATTTCATAGATAAGCGGTCAATCGATCCTTAAGGTCTCTTGGAACATCTAAATTAACACACTTAGTGACTAGGATTTACAAATGGAGATGGAAAACTTCCCCATTGGTTCTTGAAACTTTGATCTTCTTTTTCCCATGCGTGTTTAAATGAGTTAATTCCTTCTCTTGTGTTCACTAAAGATCCTTAGCATCCTATATGACTAGCTACATGGATTATCCTAACTTTAAAAGCATATCGAATAGAGCCTTGCTTCCAGCAAGCTTTTAGAGCTCCGACGAGGTTATAGACTATAATTTCTCAAATATCGCTCCATTGCCAGTAGGCATTCATAGCCCTGATGGAGTTACTTGCAAGTTCCCATAGTCAATCTTTTTTGTCGCACTTTATATGCATGATATTTCAGTTATATATCATTTCTCCTTTGCCCTGAGATGGATATTTGCCATAACACTTTTTCTTTTTATTTTCTTGCCTTGAATTGTAAGTAATGAAACCTACTTTGGTGTGACAATTGCAGCAGTGCTGAAGTACAATTTTAGGTTTTTCACTAGTCATTTGATCAACTAGGTGTCTAGAATGAATTAGAGATTTTGTTAATGTGTTTGAGATATAGAAATTGATAGATTTTGGGTTAACAAGTCTCAAATAGTGAAATCACTACCCAACCATAAGTAAAGCATCAACACAGGTTAATGTTGAAAATGAAAGACCTTAGGATCTCAAAGACTTGATGTCTGAATATCTAAGAAAGGAGATGACCCTTGTTCCTCTTGAATGCAAACATATGATAAAATTGGACAGTTGTCTTGTTTTATTGATGCTGATGCGAATGTGATGCATTTGAAAAGGAAACTATATGCAATGCAGTGCTTTGAATAAAATGATATGCAATGCTAAAAGTAAAGCCTAAACTAACCTAGCCCTTAGGTATAATATGGTTTAAGGTGCATGTTGTTCATAGAGACAGGGATTGGATCTCCCTCCATGGTAGTCAAATTGTATGCTCTGTTTCCTATAACCCTTGTTATGATAAAAGGACCTAGCCAATTAGATTCAAACTTCCTTGGCTTTTCTCGTTCCGCTAGGTTCCTTTGGTTATCCTTGAGAACTAGATCTCTTACTTCAAAATTCCTTGGGTGTACTTGTTTATTGTAACTACTTCTCAATCTGTTCTGGTAACATTGCAAATGATTTAGAGCAGTTTGCCTCTTTTCATTAAGCATTTCAAGCTCTTGTAATCTTGCAACCCGATAGTCTTCCTTTGATATTATGTTTTTTAAGGAGACTCTTAAAGATGGTAGTTCTATTTCAATAGGTAGTATCGCTTTTGTACCATAGACCAACAATATGGTGTTGCTCTTGTAGAGGTGTGTACTCTTGTTATGTAAGCCCAAAGAGTAGGATTTAACTAGAGATGTCAGTCTCGTCCTGCGTCAATGATAAGTTTCTTTAAGATCTTCAATATTGTCTTGTTTGTTGCCTCTGCTTGTCCATTTCTTTACAGATAATATAGTGTTGCAAATCTCTATTGTATTTGAAATTTTTCACACAATTCTCTCATTTCTTGATTTTTGAATGGACGTCCATTGTCTGTCACAATGCACATTGGAACCATACCGACAGATAATGTAATTCAACATGAACTTTTCTATTTTCTTTCCAGTGGTGTATGTAAGGGGTGTTGGCATTTTGATGATTATGTTGTGATTGTCATTGATGGACACACACTTTCTATGAGATCACTTTGAGAATGTATGAATTATGCTCAACCAGTAATTGTTCCAAACCGGTATCATGTTGTAGTCTTTAGACTACTGTTGTTATGCAGAAAATGTTTACTGATCTCAAGCAGTATAAAGACCCAAGTGGCATAGAGAGATCAAGTAGTTTAAGGATCTCAAGCGGAGTGGAGCAGAGGAGCCAGAAGCAATAGTTATCTTTTTCCAATCTTCAATTTTTGTCAACTGGTAATTCATTAAACTAGTATTACTCTAAGTCACCAACCGGTAACCAGAAAGTTGGACAAACTGGTAATACTCTGTGATGAGTTACCAACCAGTATATTTTTGTGATGAGTTACCATCCACCAACACTTTGATGGTGTTTTTTGTGTCGTGTTATCAAATGTGTCTAGATACAATGAACCTAGGAACTTGTAATGAAATTCTATTGGACCGACATAAAATCAGATTCCTTTTAAGGACATCATGTCTAGGGTTTTGAGAGAGAGAGTATCTGAGTATAGTTGTTAGGTTTTGTAGTGGTTGCAAAACCTCTTGAATGTACGATCTTAACTGAGAAGATCAAGTATGTGAGTTGTAATAGAGTAAGGAGTTACTGAAGGCTAAACTAATGCTGAAATGCATCAGCTATGAGATACAATGGATCTAATCAAGAAGATTGTGCCATTTGCTAGATCATTCACTTCTTGATTACTCACATCTTTGACAAGTTATAAACCCTTAACTAGGTAGGCCCAGAAAAGCCTTTGTAAATCCTCTAACAAGGCGGTTCACATCTGTGGATCTGAAATCCTCTCACAAGGTAGTCTTTAATCAGACTTATCTCCTAATAGAGATTGAGATTCCTAACAAGATCTGTTCTGGTAAAGAACATTGTATGACCTTAACCGATCTGGTTACTATTCAGCAGATAGTTACTTGTGAGTTTCATCTCACCGTGGTTTTTCCCATTTGGGTTTCCACGTCAAAATCTCTTGTGTTATGGTGATTGTGCTTCTGTGGGTGAATGTATTATTTTCTATTTGGTTTGCATGTGTGTTAACCGGTTTGTTTGCTAAACTGTTTTACCGGTTTACTGCTAGACTATTAAAGTGTTTAAGTACAGTATTTTTTGGTATACTAATTCACCCCCCCTCTTAGTATTCATCAAGGGGGATTGCGTCAACCCATTTAGTAAAATAATTAGTAGCTGTTAAGATGAATTTGTGCCCATTGGAAGAAGTAGGATTGACTTTACCAACTAAATCTAACCCCAATCGTGAAAATGGCCATGTTGATGTAATACGTTGAAGATCCTATGCTAGTACATGAATGTGGTCTCCATGCATTTGACATTGTTTACATTTTTGTACATATTTATTGGCTTCATTTTCTATAGATGGCCAATAGTATCCTATTCTTAACAATTTCTTTGATAGTGGTGGGCCACTTTGATGCGCCCCACAAATTCCATCATGTACCTCCTTTAGGGAAAGTTGTGCTTCATTATCGTCAAGACATGGGAGAAGGGTTCCATCAAAGCCCTTTCTATACAATGTGTCAGCAATAATAGTGTATCTAGATGCCCGATGAATAAGAGTTTTCTTTTGATTTCTAGACATATATTGAGTATGTAAGTATGTGTATATCTCATTATACCATGGGGATTCAAGACCCACAATTGCACATACCTATTCTGATGAGGGAATCTCATATGTCGATATCATCAATTGTTCTACAATAAAATCAAACTAAGTTTCATTATTAGGCATATTTAGTAGAGACCCTATTGTAGCCATCGCATCAGGTGCCTTGTTCTACATCCTTGGAATCTATTCAAAACTGATGTTACAGAAATGTTCTTTGTAATCTTCTACCATCTGTTTATAAGGCAACAATTTATTATCTATTGTGTTATAGTCATTATTGACTTGATTTACCATCAGTTGTGAGTCATCGTAGATTTGTAATTATTTTATCCTCCACTATACAATGGTACGAAGTCCTGTGATGAGAGCTTCATATTCATCTATATTGTTCATACAAGGAAAATTTATTGTGAATGATAGCAATAGAATCACCTTGATGGGTGATGAAAATAATCCCAACTCCAACTCCATGATTTGTATAGGATCCATCAAAGTATAATTTCCACATGGTAGATGTTGTCAATGTAAACACAAATTCATCAGGAAAGTCTATTAGTAGCAGGTGATTGTCTTTCAAGGGAGCCTCTACTAACTGATATGTTATAATCTTCACTTTGATTGCCTTCCTGTTCACATACTCTATATCAAACTCACTTAAAATCATGACCCACTTATCCAATCTTCGAGTCAATGTTGCTCTGCTTAACAAATATTTGAGTGGATCAAAACGTGTGATGAGTTGACTTTGTGACTTAGCATATAATGTCTATGTTTTTGAGATGCGAAAATCACTGCTAGACATGCTCGTTCTATAGGAGTGTAATTAAGCTCATATCCAATTAAGGTTCTACTTATATAGTAGATTGCTCTTTCCTTTCTTTGATCATCATGATGTACCAACAAGGCTCCTAAAGATGAGTTTGTTGCTGATATATAGTAATAGGGGCTTTCCTTGAGTAGGTGGAACTAATACTGGAGTATTTAGAAGGTAATCTTTTAAAGATTGAAAAGCTTCCTGACACTATTCTGTCCATTTGAAGGTAACTCCTTTTCTGAGTAAATACTGAAATGGATGATATTTTATCTTCTAGTTGTGCTATGAACCTCCTTATAGACTATAGTCTTCCTTGTAACCCTCTTAACTACTTAAGTATTTATGGAGGTTGCATATCCATGATTGCTTTGACCTTTGTAGGATCTACTTCAATTCCTCTGTTAGACACAATAAATCCTAAAAGTTTGCATGTTGTTACACCAAACACACGCTTATTTGGGTTTAACTTGACATTGTACTTCTCTAGTCGATCAAATATCTTTGCAAGGACTTCAAGATGACCTTCTCTTGTCTGTGATTTAGCTAGTAGACTGTCCACATAATCTTCCATGATATTGTGGATCATGTCATGAAACAGTGTCTTCATAGCCCTTTGTTCCCCATGGATAGGTAAATATCGTCTTGTGTTGATCTTTTGGTGCAATCCTGATCTGGTTGTATCCTAAAAAACCATCAATTAATGAAAGCATTTCATTCCCAACAGTTAAATCCACTATCATGTCTATTTTGGGTAATGGGAAATCATCCTTAGGACATGGTTTGTTTAGATCTTGGAAGCTGGTAGAGATTATTATACCCCTAGTGGGCTTAGTCACAGGTACCAGATTGGATATCCATTTTGGATAGTCAATAGGTCAAATGAAGCCCACATCTAGAAGCTTTTGGAGTTCTATTTTGACCAGTAATGCAATCTGTGGATGCATCTTTCTTAGCTTTTGTTTGTATGGTTTAATTCCTGATAGCAATGGTAAATGATGTAACACCAATTTTGGATCTAATTTTGGCATATCTGCATAGGACTAAGCAAAATTGATAGGGTGTTGTTTGAAAAACTGTATGAATTTGTCCTTTTCTTCCTGGTTTAATGATTTTACTAAGTGGATATTATGTAAAACTTCTCCTTTTGTTATATTTACTTATTCAGTTTCTTCCATGAGTAATGCTGAATTACCTTTTTCAATAGGGAGGTTTTCTAACTCATTCTTGCCATTGTGATTACTTTGATCTATTTTTTTTGTTACAAAGGCACTTGCCTCTCCAAAGTATGTTGTTCTATCTAGGTCTACAAAAAATCCTACCTTGTGATCATATTGTGGAAATCCTTCTCTGACACCAAGGAATTCTACAATAGCTTCATCATTCTCAAACCAATCTAGAGTTGGTTTTCCTTCTCATACCTAATCAATAAAATGTGAGTGTACAAGGGATAATTCATTACTCCCTTTTGTTGTAATAGATTTTGATAACATGCATACCTAGTTATTTAAGTGACCTGGTATATTTTCATCATCTATAGGCAATTTGTGATACTCTATCATGTTAATTTTTCGTGGCCTGGAATCATGATCAAATAGGAATTAATAGTCGTGAGAATCTATCTCACTTTCTATGTATGTTTCAGCTTTTGAGGTTGTATAACTTATCTCCTCTTGTTCTTGCATTTGATTTTGTTGTAGATTTTTCAGACCTCCTTTGTATGGGGGTCACCCTTCTTAAACCTTGTATAAGTCATTGTAGTCTTTCTTTATCTGATTCATTGGATGGAGCTTGAGTTGTTTCTCTTGGAAAAAGTATTGACAACAACCAAGGATTAGGCTCATTTACTAGTGCTAAGCTTGCGTCTGTTACCATATTTGTTTGTGCATATGTTTCAGATACTGTATTTTTGGGTGAACCAGTGCTAGGTTCTTGTAGAATTTATCTCATATCGTCACCATCTGATTACGTACTAGGCGATGTTGGTACTTTCTTTCTTGTCTGAGATGAAGAGGGAAACACTCATGTTGACAAATGACTTTGAGATATGTACTTTGATGGTAGCCTTGGTCTATTCAGTATATCTAGTGTACGTTGTCTTGCCTCCATTATATTTGCTACATGTTTATATCCTAACCCTTGATTCTTTGGATTGTCATTTGGTACAACGGGTTCTAATCTTCCTTGCTTTTGTAATCCCAAGCATGTGGTACCATCATACCCATGTTTTTGTAGCATCTTGAATCCTTTGCCATACTGATCTAAAGATAACCTGGGTATTGTCATGTCATCTTCTTCTCTGTATATCTAGTGATTGACATATTCATTCAAATATTCTTCTTGTAAATCTCCCCACCTAATGAAAGAGCATGAATATAAGTATCTGACTATTTCTTTTCCTTTTTCTTGTTTCATTACTATGTTTTGAGGTTTCCCAAAAGACCTAGGAGAAAGAGATAATTGTTTTCCATTTAAGGTAGTTGAAATAGAGTATTCCCCACAACCAATAGCTTTAATCTGTAAAGAAGATGTTGTCGGCATATTCTACTATATTTTTGTGAGTGTTAATGACTCCATTTGTGTAGTGAGGGGTGTTGCTTGATTAATGGGTACCTAGTTATCTACACTTGCCTTTAAGTGATTATAGTGTTGGAATGGATTTGGATCACCCTTTATGGCGATTTCAATGCAATTGTACGAGAATTTAACACATTGATGAAATGTTGATGGTACAACTTGCATGGTGTGAATCCATGGGTGTCCCAATAACATGTTGTACCCTAGTTCTCTATCCAACACTTGGAAAGTAACCTCTATTGTTATAGGTCCTATTTGATCTGGTAGCATAACTACACCTCTTGAAGGAAGCTCTTCATCATCATATGCTTTTATGTTTATCCTTTTTGAAGGATCAATATGAAGCTCAGAATATCCCAATGCCTTAACTAGCTTTAATGTATAGATGTTGAGACCAACTCCCCCATCTATAAGTACTCTTCTAATTCTTCTCTTATGTATGTAAGCTTCTAGATTTAGTGGGTCATTATGGAGAAGTCTATCACTAGGAACCTCATATTCTATGAATGTAATACGGGTACCCTGTGCCAAATTCCCCACCATGGATTGGAAGGTATTTATATATATATCTTCAACTATTGAATCTTGAAGCAGTTTGTCCAGGATAGCTTTATGAATTGGTGATATACGTAATAGTTCAAATAGTGATATTTGTGTTGGGGTTTTCTTGAGTTTCTCAACAACATTATAGGTCCCTACCGTTGGTGGTGGGTTTGATGGTAGTCCTTGTAAAGTTACTTTAGATCTTTGAGTAACTACTACACAAAGTCTCTATCTCTAGTAGTTATCATGATTGTAGCCACTATATCATCTCTTGTGAAGGAACTTTCTATAACATATGTTGTGTTATCAAGGTTTATTTCATATCCCTTCCTATAGTCATCATGTGAAAGTATGACATCCATGATATGTGCTATAAGTTCATCTTCAAACCATCCCGAATGAAATAGTTCTTCATGTCCCCAATCCATAAGACAGAGATTCTTGACTTCACCATATTTTGGTGCTTCTGATAGCATGCAAATTTCGTTATCATCGTTGTAAGTCTCTTGATATTTCTCATCATTATCAAGTGGTTCTTGTGAATCATCATTTACTACATCTCCTGAGCTAATGGCATGAATAGTATAGTCATATGAGACTTTTGTGTAGTTAGCTATGTTGTCTTGTGTTCTTAATGTAGATCCCTTTCCTTTATCATGTTTGACAAATGGATCCTTAAAGATGGTATGATTCATGTTTGTTGAAGTTTTGTTGGTGCCAATCGTGATGTCACCTTAATCGATCATGTCTTGGATTAAGTTTTTCAATTTATAGCAACTTGCAGTTTTATGACCTTTAGTACGATGATATTCACAAAAAGAACTATCATTCCACCATGTAGGTTTGAAAGGACCTGGTTCATATACTCTTACTTCTAGCAAAGTAATCATGTTTGTCTATATCAACTTTTTTAACACTGATTCAATAGGTTCCCCTAGAGGTGTGTAATTTTTTTTTGGATCATTTACCCTTGGAAATTTTGTGTTCATAGTTTCAATAGCGTTCACATTGGTCGATGCAGTGTTATTCTCTGCATGTGGACTAAATGATTGACTCGGACCTTGTAAAGACAAAATTGGTTGAGTTATGTTTACTGTACGGGCGTCTACAACACCATCATTGATCACATTTTTGTTTTTTGACCAAAATTTGGATTTATCATTATTGTAATTATTGCCATATTTTATGATACCTTATTCTACTAATCCTTTCTCACACTTAAGGGCTTTTTCAGTGATTTGTTTAAATGTGGTCAAGCATTGCATTTGTATTAGGTACTTGATCTTAGGGATTAAGTTTTTTGTGAACATGTCAACTTGCTCTATTTTTGGAATAAAAGTCTTACATCTCCTATAGAGAGCTCTCCATGGTTGTAGGAAGGACGTGAATGTTTCATTCTCATATTGTTTTGCGGCACATAAGTCCATCAAAGTGACTGGGGTTTCAATGTTATGCAAGAAGTTAGCAATGAAGTGTTCAGCTAATTCACCCCATGATGTGGTAGCTAGTGGTAAATACGAAAACCACTCCAAGGCCGAGCCTCCTAGACTTTTAGGAAATAGTCTCATTAGATAAGTGTCTTCAGTTGCAACTTCTATACATGTCGTTAAAAAGTCTCTAATGTGATCTCTAGGATCACCTTGCCCTCAATATCTATAAAATTTTGGTGTTTAGAAATGTGGTGGCAAAGGTAGAATGTATAATGTGTGATCAAAAGGATAAGGATGTAAGTCCTACATTGTGTAGCTCTTTTTATTGTTACCAGTTTTCATAGTTGTCATCTGTTGTTGTATATTTTGTACTTGTTGGGACAAAATATCTATTTGAGTTAGAGGTACACTTTACACATGTATATTTCCCACAAAAGGATTCATGTTAGTATAACTAGGAGGTTGTTGAAAGGTACCATAATTATAATTCCATGTGTTATGATTTTCACTAGGTACTGTGAAATAAGTGATATGTGAACCCATGTTTGACTAAGTTGTACTCATTTTATTAGCGGAACATAGGTTTTTATTCTGATGACTGTATGTAGGTCCTATAGAATAGGAAACCGGAGGTTGAGTCACACTTGTGTTTAAATAGGTGCTAAGACACTTGACATTATCGGTATAGCCTGTGTTGGTGCGCTAATGTTTATTGTTGAGGATGATGCACTTGATTGAGAATTCATGTTTGAAATGACATTTGTTTGTATAGATGATGTTGGTGCATTCTGAGGAAAACTTGAGGTCATCGCTTGTGTTTGTGTTATATGTGGTATTTGACTACTATTTGAACTTAAAGTATTCCCTAGTGGTAATATTGTTGTGATATCAAAATCTTCAGGTAATTTGGCCCCATTTTGTAATAGCAACAAGAGATATGTGTCCCTATCAGTATGTATAAGAGCGTCTAAGATCATAAGGACATGTGGGTCCTGTTTAGGTGATTCAATCTCTTCGCGTGTAAAATTTTGTTGTAGTTCATGTATTGTCGATATTGCTTGAGGATTTGACTATTGACTAGTTGATATGTCCATGTTCCAAGTTGGATTTACTGTCAGGTTGTTGTTTGGGTCCATCTTACTTTTTTCCTTTTGTGACCTTGTGATGGGCATTTAAGACTTCTATATGAGGATGGTTTAGAACCTAATTCAAGATGACAATAATACAAGACTCTAGACCTAAATATGGAATATGCAACACTAGACCGGACTCTCTATCGATGATTTTGACATGAGACTTGATGAGTATTTCGATATTTTTGCAATGCAAGTTTTTCAAGCTCTTCTCTTAGAAGTTATGCAATAGTTTTTGTATCAATTCTACGGGAAATTTTATACTCTATATTTATGTCGTATTGGACTCCTATATAATGAGGTGCATTTCTCTTTAATTGCTAGGCCAAGTTACTCAAACCGTCAATGATTTCTCATTGACTATCGTTTGGCACTATATTAGGTTGCTTGAAGGGGAGCAAACCATCACCTGGGAGACCCATTAGGATGCATGCTATGACTTTCTAGGATGAGTATGCAAATGATGATGGACTAAGACATATGTATATGAGGTCTAGACAAGGACTAAATCTAAGGACGTATCTGAGGACGATAATGAGGACGTAAATAAGGACTTATGCAACTTCTAAGGATGATAATAAGGACGTAAATGACGACTATGCAACTTCTAAGGATGCAAATGAGGACTATGCAAGGGCTATGAAAGTTATAAGGATGATAATAAGGATGTAAATGAGGACTATGCAACTTCTAAGGATGATAATAAGGATGTAAATGAGGACTATGCAACTTCTAAGGATGATAATAAGGATGTAAATGAGGACTATGAGGACTATGCGAGGTTTACCTATGGTCACAAGTATGTAAATTTTTGATTTTGTAGGTGTGTTTGATGTTTCAAGATGGACTTTGTTTCCAGTAATTCTATGTGTAGGACAAGTTTGTTGTTTTCCAAATTTGAAAACAGTCATTTGAAGACAAGTATAGCTGACTGAACTATGTTATGACCAACTCTGAGAAATCAGAGATACATAAGATAGGCCCTAAAATAGCCCCAAAAAATGACTCAATATTGGTTTGGTACAATGATACATAAAAAACCACAAAATACAATCTTAGGCTAGAAAGTGGACACCATTCAATGAGGCCCCTGTAGCAAAATACCAAAACAAGATGGACACATAGAGAGTCTGGAAGTACTGGTTCCACTCCATGACAAACACTTCTCGGGCATGCCAGTCTCTCTTACCCCAAAGATCCGAAGATCTTATCACTGAGGGATTTATGTCCCATAATGCAAGGTACATGAGGGGTATCTATGAGGTACAATCCACACTCCCAGAATCATTGAATGTGGGATTGTGGCTACTAAGTTGGTTCTTATTGTAAAATTTTGAGGGGTCCCAATTCAATGATGGATTCTCAGAGAAAGCTAGTTAAGCTTATCGATGCAGGAAAGGCCCCCACATACATCGAATTCACTCAACACTCTAGCCACTCGACTAGTATATTTATATAGTGGCTCGAAAGACCCGCTCGAGAGTATGCTAGGAGAGATGATATCTCCAATGCATCCCAATTCAAAGTACCTCTATGGGGCGATGAAATCCTAAGTCAAAGATATCCCTCACTACAAAAAAAAAAAATTTGGCGTTGTTATCACCTTCTCCCTTTCTCCCAAGACCTTGAAGGTGGGTGGAAAGGTAGTTGATGCAATAGTAGGTCAATCCCAAACACAATAAAAGTTATTTCCCTTAAAAAAATGAAATTTGAGTTATTCTATTGAGTATCCTGATTCACGTTCATTTTAAAACCCAAATTTAGGTATGAGATACGCATGTGCGTGTCAATTTTAAAACACCAAACTAAAACGTGAATGCATGCATGTCAATTTTAACCATTGTTTATTTTAAGCCCAAAATTGAAGTGTGATAATATGCATGTCAATTTTAACCATTGTTTATTTTAAGCCCAAAACTGAAGTGTGAGAGAATGAGTGTTTATGATTCAGTAATAATCTAATCCTCTTTGTAAATTTGCCACTTGTTGCAAACAGATAATCAGTAACCCAATAAAACCCACATAAAACAAAAAACTAAACTATGAAAAATATGAATGCATAATAATACTCAATTGCGTGATACTGTATGACGAATTGTGTAATTCTGTCAGAGCGATTGCATAATTTTGATTGAGTGATTGTGTGATCCTAACAGAATGATTGCATGATCTTAAAAAAGCGATTGCATGATACACAGATAGACCAAACAAAAAATAAAAAAGAAAGCTAATTTTGATCTGGAACCTACAAAATAGATTGTGATGCCTTAGCAAGATCTCTCATCATTCATTCTATGTTAAGAAAATCAAATTTCACTCTATACGAGAGAACTAGGTTGTTGTATCTATTGATGGTTGGTTGATCCTCTAGATCTTGTACCTTCTTTTATGTCTTTAGGATTTGCTGATACCGTCCGGCTTGTCTTCTTTCTTCCTTCGTCCTCCTGGAACCTAAAATCTTGAATTTACCTTACGTGCCATAAAATGTCATAATTAAGCATGCCATAAGTGTAAACCATATTCAAATTTACCTAATTTCATACAGAATTTAACAGAACAGAGAGAGGGAAACAAGAAATATCAGATAAACAAACACAAAAAAACCCCAACGAATGCGTGATCCTAACAGAGCAATTGTCTGACACTGTAAAGGATTTTGCGTAATGGGTTTCGCATGAATGCATGACCCTATGTGATCAATTGCATGAGCCTGTCTATGTGATTGCGTGGTGATGTAAACACGATTGCGTGACTCAAAATTTTTTCTGCAATCAATACAACCTACAAAAAAATTTAAAAATTCTATATGATCTACAAAATAACATAGAATAAAAATAAGGTTAAATTGATGTTAGTTCACATCGGGTTCACCAAAATGTTGCAAGCTGAAATTCATTAAATGTAAATCAAATAGGAATGAAAGGGAAATCATGAATCCCTATCCTAACTGGAATTGAAACAAACAAACAATAGAATAATGCTAAACAAGAAACAAGAATATAAGATATATCAATCAATTCCCCCTATTCCAAGACTGCATATAGCTTCCATTGCTCTTCTCCTCTTTGTGGTATGGTGGCTCTCAGATATAGTGTTGGCAACTTGAAAATGACACAAAGATTCAAAGTTTGTGGTTGTTGAAAATAGAGATTGACTGCTCAATTTATAGATAAATGCAGAGGATTGATTGAAAGGTGGAACAAATTGATCAAGAGGTGGAACTCAAGAGAGTTCACATGTTGATTGATAGTTGAACTATTGATTTGGAGGTGGAATGAAATAGATTGATTAGATTAAATGAGTTAAGTAATTGAAAGATGAAAAAGGGTGATTGGAGGATAATTAAGGAGATGACAGAGAAAGATTTATTTAAAAAATGCTAACTAGAAGATAGAAAAAGAATGATTGGAGAGAATTAAAGAAATGATGTAATTACCCAATTAATTGAAATAATCAATTAAAATAGATGGAATAGTTAATTGATTGAAAGGTTTTTGGAAAAAAGAAAAGTGGAAGATAGAAATAGAGATTGTAATAATAGTTGGATTAATTAATTAATTTAGCATGTGGTTGAACTTTGACTTGGATTTTCAATTTAATCTTTGCATGAGATTTAATTCAAATATTGAATTTAATTTAAATTCAATTTATTATTTGAATATATTTATAACTTGACTTTGATTTTCAATTTGATTTTTGAAATCATGCACATGTATTCGAAATTAGGAGAAATTAGAAAGTAAATGAAATTAGAATTTGGGGATTTAGAATTGAAGAATTAATTGGCTAATTAAATAATTTAAAGAAACTATTTAATTATTTAGAAATTGAATTTAATTAAATAATAAAGATTTTTTAAATTAAAGATTAAAATAATAATTAATTAAATAATAAATATTTAATTAATATTTAGAAAAGGGTTTAAATGATTAAATGATTAGAGATAGAAATTGAAAATGAATTTATTTAAATAATAAAGATTATTTAAATTGAGGATGAAAAATCACAATTAATCATAATTAATTAAATAATAAATATTTAATTAACATTAGAAAATGATTAAATGATTAAATGATGATAGAATTGAAATAGAAATAATTAGTAAGATGATAAGGAAATATGAAATTAGAAGAATAAGATTAATTAACTTAATTAAAGAATTATTTAATCAATTAGACGAATAATTAGTACATGATCAATGAGAAATTTTTAGGTGTCTACACTAATAACACTTAGTATCTCCATGTGTTGATTACAGTCACTATTAAAGCACAACATTTGACCTTACTGAAATATCTACATTCACTGATACTTTTGTACTGCAACAATACAAATCACATCGACATCCTTACATCAGGTTACACATACTCACTATCGAATCCAATTCACTTGCATCTCATATATGTATATCACTCAATATACTCTTTTAAAAAAACATCATGTATATATACCAAACTAGAACAAAAACATTCCCACCAAGTTGGTTAAAAGGAAAATTATAATGTGTACACATATTTCTAACTCAAGATATACATTTAGACAGAAATATAAAATGTGGAACGTAAACCAAACCTAAACCAACATCCAACGAGGAATACCGAACACAGAATCACCGGACCAAGGAGAATACACATAACTTTAACACATGCACTGAAAGAGTCCAAACCAAAATAGGCAACACCTAGATCATACAAATAAAAGTTCCAGTTGTCCTCATCATCAAAACAAGCTAATATCAACAAGGGTAACTGCTAATGCAATTTGTCTATATCCAACCAGTAAAAACCAATCCTAACAACCTCTAGTACAAACATAATCATAACTGGCACAAAATTATAACTACAGATACTTCAACAAAATATTACAACACCGAATTCTACACAATAGATGTCGAATCCCACACAACAAATGTCCAGACAACATTGTTTGACATCAATGACAATCAAAGCACACATCTATAACAATGATACTTCCTTCTTCTTTGGTATTTTACTTATTGTTGCTCGGACACCATCTTTACTTGATTGTTTCTCTTTTATGCAGGTGATGCATTATTGGCAATATCATCTTGATGTGGCTTTATGACTCTTATTGGTTTGATATCTTATGTTAAACATTTGCTCTAATTTTATCTCTTGGGTAAGACCATTGCTTCCCTTGGATAGTTGTATGATTGTTTGGGTTGTGTAAATATATGCACGAGCACGATGGGGTGGACCTAAGGGTACCACATGGTCAGGTGGTGTTTCCAACCACCATTTGGATGAAATGACTTCGTTTGTGATTGGCTCGATGGATTTAACTCCTTCCTCAATATTGGATTCTTCTCATTCTCTTCTCTTTCTTGTATAATATAATTATTGTCACAAAAGTCATCCTGCTTGAGGAATAACCTTGATCATCAACATTGTGACACATTGAAGTTAAACTTCCAAGTGTGAAACTTGCATAATGTGAGGGTGGCCTTCGGAGAAGGCCAACTTCCTTGTCAATCTAATATAGGTGTTGGTCTAACCCAACACATATAAATCCTAAATCTATGACTTGAGGGGGGAAAAGGGGAAGAAGTAATGGATGAAAAGGGAATGATTTGCACCTAGATTGAATTTGTGATCTTCCCTACCTATAACTACTCAAGACATCAATAGAACAACCCAAAGGATGCATAAATTTATATCCTAATTAACCACCTAAGCATTAGTGAAGGTTGGAATTATTATAAGATGGCAAGAAGAACTAAAATTAGTTCATAGAGGATATCCAAAGAGGGATCAATACAATCACATACAATTCATTAAAGAAAACAAGAATTCATCCAAGCAATAAGGTAAGAGCATTACACAAAATGTAAGAATTGAAAGGAGGCAAAACAAGTAAATTATATTAATGCAAGGCAAGACAAATTTTATAGATGCAAAAGAAAACAAACATAAATTTCTATAGGAGAAAAGAGGAGAAGATCCCTCAAACAAGTTACAAAATTGCCTTTGTAGTTTAGGCATAACTTTGATCAGATTGCATTTAGAAACCCTAACCCTACCTAGGGTTAGGTTACAAAATATCAAAGGGAGGGGATCAGATCAAGAAATTTATCAAATTGCATGTGTTACATCTTTGAAAATATCTCTTCCACTAGGGAAAAGAAAAAAATCCTTTAGAGAGGAGAAGTCTCTATGTTTGTATGCATGATGGTGACACCTGCAAGGTAAAAAAGTCTCTGATCTACATTAAATGGTTGCAGGTAGTATTTGAAATCAGTTTGTAGAGTCCCTTCAGGAGAAATGGCAAAGTTCTGAGAGTGGTTAAACTAAAAGCAAATCAAATTTGAGGCTGACTAGGTCTAAAAGTTGGTTTAACCCACACTGTCGATGATCACTCCTGTAGAAGAATTTAAATTTTCACCTGCTAGTGAGTTCTAATTTTGACTGTTAGATTCTACATGTCACGCGAAGGTGGATGCATGAGATATCACCACAAAAAATCCAAGGGACCCAATAAGTGTTTAAAACATCGCCATTAGATGTTCTCTTTATGAAAATCCAAGGGCTAGACCCATTGGAATAATCACTACTCGCAGAAGGGACCCCACCATGGACTATGGCCCTTTCGATAAAATAAGCCATTTTGCCAAGATGCTTTTTTCATTTTGTCACCCATAGGAGGTCTAGCCAAAAAGGCCCTTGTCACTCAGGGCCCACCAATCCAAGTATCCGTTGTGACCATGTGGTAGCTGCCAACTAGTCCTAGGCTAATGTATTATGCAGTACCCTCTACGCCCTTTATCCCTTCGACAAGACATGGATTTTTGGCCAGATGCATTTTTGCCTTTGTCTCCCTCAATAGTCCAGCCAAAAATTCCCTTCGCTATCTCCTATAGGCCAGGTCCCACCATGATCGATAACGTGTACATGACATGTCATTGGGTCCCACCATGGACTTCAACCTTTTTGCCAAGACCGAGCCCTTTGACAAGACATTTTTCACCTCTATTGCCCTTGTTAAGCTATGATGAAAAGCCTTGGAGTTCGCCAAGAAAAGGCCTATCAGAAAGACAAAAATCTCACTCTGTCGACCGTAGAAGCTTTGTCGAAAAGGTTGAGGACCCTTCTAGCTGATAGGAGGTAAAGAAGAAACTAACCCCACCATGGAATTAAACCCTCAAGCTGGTGTATGTTTAGTGACTTGACCACCTGGTCCAGTCAATGCTCGATTAGAAACTAAAGCCCCAAAAGATTTAAAAGGCATTTAAAGCCTTAATAGTTAGGGTTTAGGGTTTTAGGCCTCAAAAAGAGGTTTTCCCTTTGGGTTTTAGCCAGTCTGAAATATCTTAGATCGATAATCTTCAGGGCTAAGGTTGGCATGAAAATAGTCAACATTTTTGGGAACTCGAAGAGATGATAAGCCTTCTTGTTAGACAAAATCAGAGGCCTTATGTAGATCTATTGGACACAGAGTCAAAGAAAAGATAAAAGAAAATTGCCCCTGCAACCTGGAATACATCAAAATTCTCTATTATTCTGAAAGAGAAGATTGTGCTTGTGCACTTCTCAGAAGGAAAAAACTAAAAAACAAAAACATTTGTACCAAAACACTTGAAGGAAAAGGAAACCTAATCTATCCTACTTAAACCAATCAATTTGAAACCCTTATAAAAATTCATTAACTGATTGGTTAAAGTAGCTTCCTTCCCTGAATAATGAAGGATGGATTGCATGGTCCTGAAACATGATAAAGAGTTGAAAGATAGATGGTAATACAATCAACCACTACAAAAAATCCTGTAGATTATGTTACACAACTCAAATAACCAGAGGACAACTAAGAGGGGGGGGTGAGTCAGTTGTCACCAGATTATAGAACTTTAAGAATTCAAATCCTTATTACCGGAACATATAAACTCAATATTGGAATGCATAAACCAAATACCAGAATGCATAAACCATATACCGGAATAACAAATATAGAAATTGAATATTAACATAAATCACAGAACAACTACCACCCATCCAAAACACATGACACCAATATTTGTACATGGAAAACCCGGTAAAGGGAAAAACCACAATGGGAAGCCTACCCATAATCAAATAATAATTTTGTAGTAAGTATGTGATTACAATATGAGGGGCTTGCACATGCAGGAAGGCCAACATCCTAGAGCACACTGCTCATCACAAAATGGAGTGAAGATTGAACTGCATGTATAACATCTCCTATGTATGAGTACAATTCTGGTTAAGCTTAGTATGAGAGGTCTTAAACCTCTCTCACCAATGCAATTTGATCACCTATGATCGACTAAAACCTCTGCATATAATTATAACATTATTCACACACAGATAGTCCTATATCCCATTACCATTCCCATGATCTACAAAGAGATCTTACATCATACTTATACCAACCCGAGACCTAAACAATTAGGTCGGCCACCTAAAAGATAATAAAATAAGTTCATAACATAAATTCGCAATCCAATGATCAACCAAGTCGACTTAGACCAAAAAAAATGTAAACCAATATTTAAATCTTGTTGGTAACGCATCAGGAACATCCTACAACACGTTACAGAAACCGATCCATAACCTAGATAACACCGGACCCAAAATAGGTCGCCATAAACCAAATCCAACACCACTGATCAATAGAAACATGAACATGATAACCCAAAGCTTCCAAAGAACCATCTAGAAGCCACACCAACACCACTTATCACATGCATCAAAATATCTTCAACAAATCTCTACCGACAAAACCCTTACCGATGACCAAAAGGCTTACTAGAAAAAATGATAGCTCTTGAGTCATCAAATCCCAAACCAACTGATCATGATACACATCTGAATAACATGAATGACAGATCCAAATCAATTCCACAAACTAAAGCATACCAGAGCATACCAGATCAATATCATAAACCAACCACTCTACCGGAACCAACTGGAAACCGATAAACAACCAAAATAGTTAGTGTTTCCATCAATGACAAAACATCAATGCAACACATAATCAATTCCTCCAAATTGCCAACAATCTCCCCCTTTGGCATTGATGGGAACACTAGATATGAAAAACATCCAAGTGCTAAGAAATGCTAAACATGTCTCCCCCTATGGAAGACAACCAACAATCTCCCACAAAATGATATAGTAATTAAGCTCTGAACAAAACTCCCTTGATGAATATATCTCTCCCTTATGTTTTTCTCCAGAATAACTCTCCTCCTTTGACATCAATGCCATAAATTTGATATAAAAATCAAATAAAAATCATAAATCCTCTTAATCTTACAACTGACTACTCCCCCTGAGTAGTAGCACCACCACATGAATCCGGAATGAGTAATATCTTTGTAAATGCATACTAGACTGATGCCAATCAGCATCATTTAGGTCTCTATCAGAGGGGTATAAACCCACAATCTATCTCTAAAGAACTCAAATTATTCTTTAGGAAAAGGTTTAGTGAAGATGTCTGCAATGTTCTCCTTAGTGTTCACATAAACCAGTCTGACTTCATTTGCTTCCACCTTCTCCTTCAAAAAGTTATACTTGATAGATATGTGCTTTGTCTTAGAATGAAATACTAGATTCTTTGATATATCAATAGCAACAAAGTTATCATACTGAATAACAACCCATTCATTACAATTCACCTTTATCCTCTTCAACATTTGCTTCATCCATAGAACTTGTGTACAGTTAGTAGGTGCAATAACATACTTAGCTTCAACAGTAGATAAAGAGGTACATGACTGCTTCTTGCTGATCCACGAACAAGTTTCTTTCCAAGAAAGAAAGCTCAACCGAATGTTCTCTTCCTAACATCAACATCCCTAGCCCAATATGCATCTGTATATGCACATATTGTAAAGTCATCATTTTTAGGATACCACAAACCATATTCATGTGTTCCCTACAAATATCTGAAAATCCTTTTCACCACACTCTCACGATTTTCTCTAGGATCACTCTAATATCTTGGTACAATACAGATTGCATTCATTATATCCAGCCTAGTCTGAGTCAAATATAACAAACCTCCAATCATAGACTTGTACCTTGTAGGATTTACTGGTGTAGATGCATCTTTCTTTGTTAATTTCTCACTTGTAACCATTGAAGTACTAATCGGTTTGGAATTTTCCAACCCAAATTTCTTCAACAACTCTCTAGCATACTTAGTTTGACAAATGAAAATACCTTTATCAGTTTGAGTAATCTGCAAACTTAGAAAAATTTCATCTCCCCAATCATAGACATCTCAAATTCATTCTTCATATTGTTAAAGAATTCCATACACAATTTATCTTCACCTCCAAAACTGATATCATCAACAAAGACTTCAATAATCAATATGTCATCATCAATGATGTTATAATATAAATTATTGTCAGAATTACCTTTAGTTAAATCAAGCTTCAAAAGATATTTATCTAGTCTTTCATACCAAGCTCTAAGGGCTTGTTTCAATCCATATAAAGATTTCTTTAACTGGCAAACCATGTTTTTGTCATCTGAAAGTGAAAATCCCTCAGGTTTCTCAATATAAACTTCCTCTTCAAGATCTCCATCTAGAAATGCACACTTAAAATCTATCTGATAAACCTTGTAGGTCTTATGTGCAACATAATCAAGAATTAATCTCACAGGTTCAATCCTAGCTGCCGGTGCAAAGGTTTCACCATAATCAATTCCTTCCTTCTGAGAATATCCTTTACAAACCAATCTAGCTTTATTCCTCACAACTTGTCCATCTTCATACAATTTATTCCTAAAAACCCATTTAGTTCCAATAGCATTCTTATTTTTAGGCCGGGGAACTGAAGTCCATGTGTTATTCTTTTCTATCTGATCTAATTCTTCTTCCATGGCTTTCATCCAACATTCATCTTTACAAGCTTCAATTATTAATGTCAGTTGAACTTCAGAAATAAAACATACCTCATCACCTGCCAAGCTTCTTCTTATCATCACTCCTTTATTTTTGTCTCCAATGATCTAATCTTTTGAGTGATTCAACCTTACATACCTAGGAATCTTCTGATTTTATGTTCCCTTGTCCTGATCTTTAGTTACTATTGAATTTTCTGATACTGTCAGCGTAACTAGTTCAACATTTTGTTCTACTGTAGGTACTACTAGTTCAATTATGATCATTTCCACTACTAGTTCTCTCTCATAAGTTCTGATTTGACTTCTATTCTGCTCGTCCACCTTGACATTTTTGTTCTCCACAATTCTTTGCAAACTTTTGTTTTTTATTAAGGAAAACCAATTTTTAAGGGACCCAAAACCCACTTACATATCAAAAAGAAAAGAAATAGAGAAACTAGAGAAGATAAAGCAAAGAGAGAAAGGTTGCAAAAGAACAACACAAAAGACAGCAGCCAGAGAAAAGACAAACAAAAGGCCAGTGAGAGACTGGCACACCTAAAAAAAAATTAGAGCATTTTAGCTGAAAATCTTTATGGTCTCTTCAACATCCCTGACAAGCATCATCATTGCATTTTCTGCCTCTTTCAGATCTTTACTTTCCTACACCTATTGATTACCTTTGGTCTTCAGCTCCAGCTCTTTTGCATTTTACCTAGTTCTGCATCTAGAAGAGTGTTGAACAGAACTAGAAGCCAAATCATCATCAACAATCACAGTGTCTTTATTTTGCTTATCCTTCTCCAGGCAAGCAACCAGCACATTCATATTTTGAGAAGACACCTTCAACACAACCAAGCTATGCTCCATGAATTTCCTCAGAACACTCTCAGTTTTTTGAATCTGATTGTTTATAAGATCATTATCAGACTCACCCTTTTCTTTGAGATTCCTCACCACATCCTCTAGGTGGTTCAAATCTCCCTTTATTATCTCACCTTCCGACTAGTTTGGAATTTCTTTTTCATCCTCTGCTTCACTATTATCCTATGTATTTTCCTCTTTTCCTTTATTATTGATATCCTTAACCAAATTATCAATTTTGAAATCCATCTCTCTCTATTTTTCCTGAATGCTGGTAATGTTATCAACCAACCACTTCTGGAAATTAAACATTTTCAGAGAGTTGTTTCTAGTAGCATTCAGAATAGTATCTTCATCCTCCATGTCCTAGGTAGAATCCTCAGACATAGGATTTCCCTCCTCCATATAATCTTGAACATCATCCCTGTTGTCCGAATCATAGGGACGCTCCTTCACCTTTTACTCATCAACATCCTCTTCTCTCTACTCATTATCCTTGTCTCTTTCCTCACCCTCAACCTCCTTCTCCTACTCATTCTTCACCTCTTCTTCCACCTCTTTCTCTTGCTCTTGCTCAGAATCAACCTTCTCTTCAACGTCTTCTTCAACTTTCTTACTAACCCTCAATTTCTTTTTAGGGAGAAGATTGGAAGAATCCTTATCAAAGTCAGAACTATCATAATCCTCAGAAATATGGGCATTCTCCACAAAGGGATCATCCTTATTAGCCTTAACTTTATCCTTAGGATGCTCATAAATTAACAAAATAAGAACTTGGTGGGAAATGGGGTAAGAATTAGGTTTCTTAGCATGGTCAGCCAGACTGTCATTAAGGGAGGAGGCTAGATAGAAGGGCAAAGATATCTTAGAGCCATGGTGAAATTGATTAAGGGTAACAAAATGATAATTATAGACTTTTGAAAACCTACCATCAATAGTAAGATACTCCATTAACATTTTCAACATTTTCTACCAAAAGGATTTTACCTGGTTAGGGAGATAATAGGAAGTATTATCCTTTTTGGCAAGGCGAGCCCTTTCTTCTTTGTTCTTGGGGACATTTTTTATGGCTTCCACCGAGAACTTATGATCTCTATAAAACTTGATGTCATCCTTCTGCAAACTAGTCACCTCAGCCACCAAATCTTCATCCACTCTCCAGGTCTGACCAAACAGAGTAACTCTATTATTTTTCCAACCCTTGGCAAAACCACGGGAAACGGACTTCTTGCTCCCATAAAATTTCTCCATATAATTAGTGAAGCCATATTTATGCAACCTTCTCCAATTTTTCCTTTCACCCTTCCAACTTTCACAGCTGGTGGGCTCATTATGGTTGAGATTTCCTCCCATAATGTAATGTATGTTCAAGTCGAAACCCTTAGGGGAGCGCAAACTGACTAGATGCTAAAGAACAGAGAAGCTAGAATAAAAAACCAAGGTAATTTTCTTGTTTTTCAAGTAGCCCTTTAAAACATGCAAATTAACCCAGTACTTAATATGATAAGGCCCTTCACACCTATACTCATTAGCGTGACCCTTGAGATAGGTCATTATCTAACAATCCACCTCATTCCAAATTCTATTGTTGAAGTCCGAACCAAGAAGGGTAATAATGGGATTAATGTGTACCATTGATTTTGTCATAAAATAATTGCTCTCAGACTTTGTTATTACATGATGACTCTCTGATATAATTAGCATCTTCTGCTACAATGACCCCCTCATTGGCTAACAAATCAGCTACCCTATTACCTTCCCTAAAGGTATGGGTAATAATGACACTATCATAGGCGTCTAACATTTTTTTTACCTTATCAATGATATTTTGGATATTCCAAGAAGGGGAACTAATACCTTTAATAGCCTGAATTATATTAAGGGAATCCCCTCCAGCCAAATTCTTTTAAAATTGAAGCCCTGAACAAGCTGAAGACATTTTAACATTTCTAGAGCTTCTGCCACATGGTTGTTTTGAATTCCAAAGGAGAGGTAATTGCAGCAACGTAAAAGCCATAAGAGTTTCTGATAACCCCTCCCCCTCCAGCATTACTTGGATTTCCTTTAGCTGCACCATCGAAGTTCACCTTAATCCAATCATGAGGAGGGAACCTCCAAACCACATTATCTCTTCTACTCTTCATATCAAACTTCCAAACCTTATTCATTAATTTCCATTCAGTTAGAATGCTTTTCTCATTATCAGTCATATCAATATAACTACACTGCTTGTTGCTTTTGTGAATGGTATTGATGTTTTATTTAATAGCCCTACAAATATTTTCATAAACCAGAAGAACACTTAGTCTCCCTAAAAATTCTATTTTTTTTCTCCTTCCAAATATACCAACAGGTCATAGGAAGCAAAAAGGACTAGAAGGTCTTAATCATGGGAAACTTGGTAGGGAAAATCCAATGCCAAAGGACTTCCTTAAAACTATTCTACATAACCCAATCAACTTTCCATTGCATCCACAATCTACCCCAGATTTCCCATGTAAAAGAACAATGATTGAACAAATGATCCACAGACTCAACCTCTTTCTGACATAACTCACACCTATTAGGGATCATAAATCCTCTTTGAACCAGGTTATCAATAGTGAGAATCTTGTTGTGAATTGCAAGCCAGAAAAACATATTAACTTTAGGAATGAGGAATCTATTCCAAAATTTATTCCATATAGGGTTGCAAGTCTAAGTAGATATCTTTTTGTAAGCAGAAGCAATAGTAAAATTACCCCTAAGATTACTATTCCATAAGAAGACATCATCTGAATCTTTGCTGACAGAAAAGGAAAACAAATCATGCTGGAGTGAAGAAAATCCAGCATAAACCGCATCAAGTCTAACCCATTTATTCTCCTCCCAATAATTACAGACCATAGAACCAAACCTCCTTTTACAATCTTCAATGATATGGCTGCAATCCTGATTAAAAAGAGGCTCATCTTTGATCCAAACATCCTCCCAAAATCTGATTTTGTTACCTTTGCCAAGGACCCAGCCAGCTCCAGCTTAGCAACTTTAATAGATTTTATCATACTATTCCATATAAAATATCTAGCAGGGATATCTTCAGAATAGAGAAGGGAATGAATGGGCTGATTATGGATGTATTTCTCAAACCACACCCTACTCCAATCTCTCTTAATACCATATGCCCTCCAAACTTGTTTGGCTAACAAAGATTTGTTGAAAGGTTTAAGAGATTTGATACCTAGCCCCCCACTACTTTTAGGACCACAAACTTTATCCCAAGCAACCAAAGCAATCCTTTTCTTATCTTCCACACCAGACCAAATAAATCTTTTCTAAATTCTTTCTAATTCTTCTACAAATTTGACTGGTATGCTAAACAAACTAAGAGCATAAATAGGCAGATTCTCAAGGGTAGCTTGAAGAAGTTGTAGCTTACCAGCCTACGATAACATAGAGCCTTTCCAACCAGCCAATTTTTTGGTGAACTTATCAATCAAAGAATTACAGAAAGAGTTTGGCGGAGCCAAAGCAAGAGGGAGTCCCAAATAAGTAGAGGGGAGCAGCTCAACCTTATAGCCAATTATGTTAGCAATCCTCTACTGCCTCAACAAGGGGGTATTGATGAAGTAAATAGAAGATTTCTCCCAGTTAACCTACTGGCCAGTAGCAAGGGAATAAGAGCTGAGAGCACTTTTGAAGGTAGAAGCTTCACTCATAGAAGAGTATCCCAACAATATAGTATCATGAACAAACTATCGATGAGTGCAGAAGAGGGTTGCAAACCTTTGATGGTCCTATTCTCTTTCAAATTTTGAATCAATATACTCAAACATTCCACCAAAATAGTGAAAAGAATAGGCGAGATAGGATCTCCTTTCCTGAGACCCCTTGAAGATTTAAAAAATCTAGAAGGAGATCCATTAATAAGAATAGAAAAAATTGGCATAGATATTAGCTCTCTAGTGATTTTGATAACCTTCTCATCAAATCCAAAGGCCTCCATGATCATAAAAAGAACCTCCCATTCAACCCTATCACAGGCTTTTGCCAAATCCAGCTTTATGAGAAATCCCTCTTTGTTTGCAGCATTAAGAGAATGGATATTCTCATGCACAAGAATTATAGAGTCCAAAATCTGCCTACCTAGGACATCCTTTTTTCTCCTCAGAGATAACAAGGGGAAGAACAACCAGCAATCTAGAATTCAGGACTTTTGAAATTATCTTGTAAAAAGAATTACATAGACTTATTGGCCTAAACTTACCCATAGAATCAGCTCTAGCCACCTTTGGAATTAGAGAAATGAAGGTAGATTTGATTTCTTTAAGAATTCTTCTAGAGCCAAAGAATTTTGTGATAGCATTGACCATATTAGCCCCAACAATGTGCCAATATTCCTGAAAGAAAAACATGGGGAATCCACCTAAAACCGGTGCTTGATCCCCTTGAAAGGAGAAAACAACTCTTTTAATTTCATCAAAGGAGGGGATGGTAGATAATATCCTATTCTGATTAGGTCCAATAATCTTAGGAATATTTTCAACTAGATCTTCCTTCTTAATAAGGTCAATTTCCTTGCTACCTGTCAAGAGGTTAGAGAAGAACCTAATAGCTTCATCACCTATATCATCATCTTTGACAAGAGTTTTATCATCAACAATTAATCTAGAAATTTTGCTTGCTCCTTTATGCTTCATTGATGTCATATGAAATAATTTAGTATTTCTATCACCAGCTTCTAACCAAATAGCCCTGGATCTCTGCCTCCAGTAAATTTCTTCTCTTGAAATAGTGTTGTGTAATTTGGCTAGAACCTCATCTTCTTTAGCCTTGGGGACATTCTTATAACCATGTTCCTGAATAGAATTTTGAATCTATTCTAATTCCTCCTTGAGCTTCCTCTTAGATTCAAAAATATCCCCAAAAACCTTTTTATTCAAAACCTTGATGTTATCTTTGATATTTCTTAACTTTTTAGCAACTTTGAACATGGCAGAACCATCCACAATTATATTCCACCATTTGACAATGGAAGCTTCCAAGGAAGGGTGTGAAATCCACATTTTTTCAAATTGGAAGGGAAAGCAAAATTTGCCCTTAATAGAATTAGCAACAAAAGAAACATGATAATGGTCTGATCCAATTCTATTAATAACAGATAGAGAACATCTATACTTAAGGACCCAGTCAGAATTAATAAGAGATCTATCAAGCCTTACCTGAATAAGTTCTCCTCCATCCCTTCGATTAGACCAAGTGTAGGAAGCTCCAGAAAGGTCAACATCAATGAGGGCATTGGCATTGATAAAGTCCATAAGATCAATCCTGTTATCTAGTTGAGCTTGGATTCCACCAAATTTATCAATCTTCTAGAGAGGAGTGTTGAAATCTCCCATCAAAAGCCAACTATCCTGGGAGAAAGTCCCTCTTTTTCTACTAGATTTTATCCCAAAACTTGGTCCTAGCAGCTTTTAAGTTAGGAGCATAAATGTTGGTGACCACCCATTCCTCTCCTTCAACAATGCATTCTACTCTCATAGAAATGATGTTACCATCTTCATCAATCAGATCTCCATCAATAGTTTTCTTATTCCAAAATATGGCAACCCCACCAGATGCTCCATTAGAACTACTGCCACATGCACCCCCCTGTTTAAATAATTTTAATTTTTCAACTTTTTCCTTACTCATTTTAGTTTCCTAAACAAGGATAATGTTTGGCTTATGATCTCTGATAAAATTCCTGAGCACATCCTGCTTATGGAGACCATTTAGGCCTCTAATGTTCCAAGAGATTACCTTCATTTGGAAACCTGGGAGCAGGATTCCTGAATGGTTCACTACCTTCCATCAACTATATTTTGTTTTCTCTCTTGGTCCTTGTGCCACTTCATAGTTTTACACCCCTATGGGGATTTGGAAAGACCAATATCCACCTTAGACTTGGTTCTAGTTTTAACCCTATTAGTACAACTTGTTTTCTTGTTTTTATTTTTTCCCACTTCTATTAACTCTTCATCTTCTTCATCTTTATATGCAGACTTCTTACTATTCCAAGGTTCTCCTTTTTGTTGAGATGAGGTGGGCAAATCAATCCCAAAGTTATGGAATAGAGGGTTAAGGTTAACCTAGGGTGATTTGAACTGGGTCTTTTCTTCAATGATAACATTTGGAGCTTCAGAGTCCTTTGAACACACTTTATTACATTATTGTTTTGTATCTTTTGGAAACTCATATTGTCATTCATTTATGTCTCCAATCTCACTATCTTCAATAATTTCTTTTATAATTACATTTTCTTCTTCTTGAATCTGTAAAGCTTCAAATCCATTGCTTGTTTTAACTTCAAATACGTTCTCTTCATCCTTTCTGATTTCCTTTTGAGGAATATCCTTGGAAGGAATAGCTTTCCTTTCATCCCTTGTTATATATTTTGAGTTACTAGGAAGTCCAGTTCCTCCTTCCGATCTACCCTCCTCATTTTTGTTTAGCTTCTCTTTCCAGATTTGTTTGACATGATTATTGTTCTTTTGAGCATTCTTTGGGTCACTAGGACAAGCCTTTGCCCAATGTCCATCTTTCTTACATGAGAAGCACACAAAAGGGAGGGATTCAAACTCTATAACTTGTTCCCACTTACCTAGCTTGGAATTTATTTTGATAGAACTAGGAAGGTCCATGTTCTATGAGATATTAATGCATATCCTCACATCACTAGTCTCTTTCGCATTGTTTTCATAGAGTCTATTGTCACAAGCTCCTTGAAGGATTTAGCAATGCCTGAGAATACATCCTCCAATCAAAATTCAAGCGGCAAACCAAGAAACCGCACCCAAACCGGGGAAGATTTAAAATAGGAATCATTGAGCTCCATTTTTGGAGACCATTTTCTTAAAGATAAAGATGACTTCCCAAGCATCCAGGGTCCTCCACTCAGAACCATTTCTAAATCTTCACCACATGAGAAGGAAAAGACAAAAAAAAACCCTTGATAGGGCTGAGACATCAACCTATCCTTTCACCCTCCATTTTCTCTTCACAAAAGACCTAACAACTTCAATATTAGGTCCGGGTCCAACAAATTTCCCCACCAAAGAAAATGCCATTAGAGAAATACTGTGATCTATGACCACATCTGGTACTACAATAGCTAATCTGCCTATCTTTCTATCAGAAATATCTTCCACAAAGGGAAAGGTAGATTTACCAGTAGGCTTGTTTGCAAATAAAATGTTCCAGGTTTTAACCACCTTGTCTTCAGCCATTTTTTCCAGCTCAGCATTCAAGTTCTCGTGACCCAAATTTGAAGAATCTTCAGTATTTTTAAAGACAAGAGGAGGGTCTTGATGCCATGGGTACCCATCCTCCCGACCATCCTCATCATCCAATGTAGATCCCAAAGAGACAAGGTGTCCTTAAGGTGCAGAGGTATCAGAACCAGAGGAACCAGTCGCGCTATTCCCTCCATTCGCCAAATTCAAATTTCCCTCCAACCGTGCCATGGCAATCAAATAACATCTATATGCTTTCCTCTCATTAGAATAACCAAGAAATATTCCTTCATCACATCTAGGATCAAACTTTCCATTGAAATCATCTCTTTGATATAGCATTTACTACCAAAGATTCTGAAATACTTAACTGTTGGTGTATGACCAAACCATAACTCATAAGGTATCTTACCGGTATCTCCTTTGACATGAAATATGTCAAATTTGTATACCACGGTGCTTATAGCTTCTCTCCTGTAGACATGAGGCATATTAGCTTCCATCATCATAGTTCTAGCTGCATCCAAGATAGTTATGTTCTTCCTTTCCACAACTCCATACTGCTGAGGTGTAAGGGGTGCAGACAATTGTCTCCTTATCCCATTCTTCTCAAATAGTTGTTAAATTCATGAGATGTGAATTATCCACCCTGATCTGACCTTAAACATTTAATATTGAATCTTGTCTCTATCTCAACTTTAGCTTTAAATATTTTAAACATTTCAAATGCTTTAGACTTCTCCCTTAGAAAAGTAACCCATATCATTCTTGAATAGTCATCAATGATTAGCATGAAATATCTATCACCCTAAAAACTTTTGATTCTAGCAGGTTCACGTAAATCAGTATGAATAAGATCAAGAACATCATTAGATTTTTCTTGTATACTCTTAAAAGAAATTTTGACTTGCTTTCCCATTTGACATTCCTTACATACTGGATTATGGGGCTATACAATTTTAGGTATATCTCTAACTGCCTTAATAGAACTGATCTTCATAATGCAATGAAAATTCACATGACACAACCTCTTATGCCATAGCCAACTCTAATCAATTTGTGCAATCAAACATGTCTTCTCACCAGAGTTCAAATGAGAGATATTACCTTTAGTCTATGTAACGGTTGCAATCTCCAATCCAGATCTCTTGATAATCTTGCATTTTCCATCCTTGAACTGTAACTGAAATCCCTTATCTACCAACTATCCTACACTCAAAATATTATGTCTTAAACATTCAACATAATAAACATTATCATTGTTATGCTTACCATCCAATGATATTGTTCCTCTTCCCTTGACCATGCATGCTTTCTCATCTCCAAATCTAACCAGACCACCATCAAATTCTTGCATAGATAATAACTTTATTTTATCTCCAGTCGTATGAGGTGAACATCCACTATCAGTCACTCATTCATCCTTATCTTCAATTTTAGCATCAAGGGCCTTCTCTTCAGGTACCAAATCATCTTATTTGATAGCCAAAAATACCCATTCCTTTCCATTGTTGGATCCACTAGCAGAATCTCATGTCGATTCATCATCAGAATCAGTCACACCTTCCTTATCAACATAGTAGCATGATTTTCTTTTGTTCCTCCTATACTTATGCTTGTTCTGATAATCATGATTATTCCTTTCAAAACATCTAGATACAAAATGATTTATCTTATTACATGTGTACATTAGGAAATAGGAAATCATCACAAGTAAAATAAACATAATAGCTCAATCACAAGAAGTCATTGCAATGATCTATCCTAAACAACACTCAATAGAGACATGAAATAAAAACATTCAAAACTAGAAATTAAGCAAACCAAAGGTATGATTTGAATGCTCCTTCATGTGGCTCCATTGTCCTTCTTTCTTCTCCAAATGGTTTTGTTGTGGATCTCACCTACAAGTGCATGATCATGACATGAAAGCAAGTAAATAAGATATTGCTCAAGAATACTCGAAGCGCGATTAACTAGAAATTCGATGATCTGATTAGGGGATTCGATTAAAGAAACTCAACCAATTTATAGAGAAATTGGAGAAAAAGATCAAATTAGCATGATAGTGATTCGAATGGAAATTCAAATCAAGAATAGCAAAATTATGACATGTGTATGACAAATTGCTATGCAAGGATTTATGACAATTTATGACAAATTTCTATGCAAAGATTTATGACAATTTATGACAAATTTCTATGCAAAGATTTATGACAATTTATGACAAATTTCTATGCCATTTCCATGATTTTAGGAGAGAAATAGGAGGAAATTAAAATTAGGAATTAGAAAAAATTAAGAAATTAGAAAAAGATGAAATTGATGAAAATTAGAAATTAGGTAGATTAATTAATAATTTGTCATTTATTAATTAATTCACAAAGAGGAATAATTAGCCAATTAAATGAACATTTAATTGTGATAAGAAGACTTAGGATAAATAATTAATTTATTAATCCTAAAGAGAGAAATGAAAAGCAAGGTTAAATGATTAAATCACGAAACCCTAGAAGATGAATTAGCAATGCAAAGATGACAACTAGGTCTTGACAAAGGATAATTGATATCGATTCGATCATGATTTTGGATTGATAAATGATCAATGTGATAAATGATTTGATTGAGAAAATGCACCAATTGACGAGGAACAATGACTAATTGATCCAAATTGACATAATTGAAATAGACAATGATCGATGACAAATCGATCACAAAATGACAAAATTGACAAGAGGACAAGGATCGGTGACAAAATAGATTGCAAAACGACAATATTGAAAATGACCATGATCGATGACAAATCGATTGCCAGATGAGAAAATCGAACATGACAACGACCGATGACAAATCAATCGTTAAAACGACAAGATTGAAAATGATAAGGATTGATGATAAATTGATCGCCAGATGACAAGATTGATAAGAGGACAACGATCGATGAGAAAAATCGATCGCAAGATTGACAGGAGGAGAAAACCCTAATTAGGATTGACGATGTCCAAAATGATGAAAAATAAGCACACACATTGATGCGATAGGATAAGATCGACCGAAATCATGATTGAAGATTGTTGTCGACAAGACCAAATTCAAGAGCGAGACAATTGAAGAATGTAGACGAATGACTCAATGCTCACAAATGATAAAGACCATGTGCGAAACATAGGAGAAATGTTAATGTGACGCAAAAACCTAAAATGAGGCAATGCGCAAATGTTAAAGTATGATCCCGCAAGCGTTGACCATTTTTAGGTGTCTACAACATGCAAAGCATTTAAAAGGTGATTTTCCTTCATAGTTACTTTTTGTCTCTCTTTTAGGTACTCTTCTAGCGAATAAGGCTTCAAGTTGCTCAAAGTCTTCATCTTCTTTCTTCATATCCTCTACTTACTTCACATATAAATCTTTCTAATCACTCTTGCTGGTAAATGATGTAGATGCATGAAAAGCAGGTTCAAATTTTACAGCTCTAGAAGGTCCAGATTCCTCAAGTTCAAAAGCAGATAATTTCCCAACCAAGGTATCCCTATTAACAGAGGTGTTTTCCATAATTCTCAACTCATTAATTGTAGTAGCCTTCATCTTATATGCTGATGGCAAAGATCTCAATACTTTAGAAGCTATTTCATCTTTTCTTAGAGATCCAACACAACATTGAATTCCCAAAACAATGTCATTAACTCTGTCCATAAAAGCAGTAATCCTTTCATCTTCTTCCATCTTGAGGTCCTCATACCTCACCCGGTAACCATCAAGTTTAGCAATTTTAATAGTAGGATCACCTTAATTCAGAGTCTCTAATTTGTCCCATATAGCCTTTCTAGTTGATTTATCAATTAGTCCCATTATTTTCTAATCAGAATGTGCACACAAAAGGGCTTCTCTAGCTCTACAATTATTCTCAAGTTCCTTATCTAGGCTTGCCAGAGGAGGATTGCCAAATGCCAGATTAAATGATGTTACACCTTTCTCAATGATCTCCCAAATTTCCTTTTCAAGATATCTTAGATGAGTCTCCATTTGAATCTTCCAGACCTTGTAATTTGTTCCATCAAGCCTAGGAATTTCTCTCTGGAAAACAACTGCAGATGAATTTGATGAGGTTGAACTGCTAGATGCCATAGGATCTTCCTCAAGACGTTAAGCTTCTGCAGAGAGGACCAAGATCCAACACCAATTGCTAGACAACTCAATAACCAGAGGACAACTGAGAGGGGGGGGTGAATCAGTTGTAACTACATTATAGAACTTTAAGCATTTAAATCCATATTGCCATAACACATAAACTCAATACTGGAATGCATAAACCAAATACCAGAATGATGGATATAGCAATTAAACATAAACATAAATCATAGAATAGTTACCATCCATCCAAAACACATGACACTAATATTTGTACATGGAAAACTGGGTAAAGGGAAAACCATGGTGGGAAGCCTACCCAAAGTCAGATAATACTTCTGCAGTAAGTATGTGATTACAATATGAGGGCCTACACATGTAGGAAGGCCAACAACCTAGACTGCATTTCTCATCACAAAAGGGAGCCTCATTGACTACAAAATAAATCTAGACTACAATCCAGAATGAAGATTGAACTGCAAGTATAACATCTCCTATGCTTGAGTACAATTCTGGTTAAGCTCAATATCAGAGGTCTTAAACCTCTCTTACCAACCTAATTCAATCACCTATGATCAACTAAAACCTCTACATATGATTATAGCATTATTCATGCATTGATAGCCCTATATCCCATTAACATTCCCATGATCTACAAAGAGATCTTACATCATATTTATACCAACCCGGGACCTACACAATTTGGTCAACCACCTAAAAGATAATACAATAAGTTCATAACATAAACCCACAATCCAATGTTCAACCAAGTTGGCTTAGGCCAAAAACAATGTAAACGAATCATTAAATACCATCCGTAATGCATCAGGAACATCCTCCAACACATTACAGAAACTAGTCCATAACCTAGATAACGCTGGACCCAAAATAGGTCACCATAAACCAAATCCAACACCATCAATCAAGAGGAACACAAACATGATAACCAACAACATCCTGAGAACTATCTAGAAGCTACACCAAAACCACTTATCATGTGCATTAAAATATCTTCAATAAACCTATGCTGGTAAAACCCTTACCGGTGAACAAAAGGCTTACTAGAACAAATGATAGCTCTTGAGTCATCAAATCCCAAATGAACTGATCGTGATACACATCTAAATAGTATGAATGATAGATCCAAATCAATTCCAAAAACCAAAGCATATTGGATCAATATCATAAACCAACCATTCTACCGAAACCAACCGAAAACCGACAACAACCAAAATAGTTGGTGTTGCCATCAATGAAAAAACATCAATGCAACACATAATCAATTCCTCCAAATTTCCAACAAATTAAAGAAAGATCACATACCCTTAGATTTTGACCAAACATATTGTTGGCTTCAACATATGTAGCTTGGATATGTGGCTCTGCAACTGATACCTTACGCTTGGCTTCCAACATGGAAAGATACCTGATTGGGCATCCTCTTGAAATGCCAAATTTTGAACTATCTCTGCTAGCTTCAACATGCTCAACCATCTCCTCAAGAATAATTTGATCCTCACCCTCATAGCCGTGAAAATCAGAGATATCAAAATTTTTATCTTCATTATTCAACTCTAATTTTTTTTCTTGCTCATTATGGTCAACCTCAATTTCTTGCAAGTCATCTCTCTGATTCTCCAAAGTCTTAAAATCCTCATTTGTTTTCTCTTGGGCTTGCACTTGACATGGCGGCAAAGAAGGTACTTCAATGATTTTCTCCTCATGCTGGTCAACAACCAATTCACTATGAGGGGCCGACTTGGAGTCTAAACTTGAATAAAACCCCTCCAAATCATTCCAAAATGCATTTTCCTGCAACTCATCTTCACTTTTTAGTAAAATGGGATTAATTTTGGCATTGTTGTAACTCTCTTGGAGGTCTGATAAATCTGAAAAAGGAGCAAAAATGAGATCTCTTATGGCTCCATAATATTCATGATTTTCTTCTACTTTCAATGTAGGCTCTTGCAACATGTCCACCACAGGTCTGGATGAAAAAACTTTCCCTTCATCTAGAATGAAAGAGGGAGATGGTCAAAAGAGATGGCCAAATCCTCCATATTACAAATTTTTTCTTGACTAGTGATTTGTTGCTGCAATAGGCTATTTCTAAGCTCCTCCTGCATACGCTAAGATCCCTCAATGTTGTCCTCATTAGCAGCAAACCACTTACTAAACTTGTGAGGAGGAAGATTTCCATCTGCCCTCCACATAATTGGTCCACTCTTGCAAAGGTGTATAGTATTAGGAAAATGGGACTGAGAGGGCTAAATAGTAGACTCTTGTATATCCATAGTTGGCATCCTTATGAATCTTGGGATATTTAAATTAGAGCTCCTAAGGGTAAAAAAGTCCTCTTGTAAAGGTTCATTTAGGATATAAGGAGCTATCCATACCTCTTGAGTGGGCTCCTCATAAGGGTGAATTCATTCAAGGACATTCTCCTCAAAATATTTATGAGGTCTCCCTTTTTTGAAGCTTAGAATTTTAATTTTAGGCTACCTAGGGGAAGAAGATTCCTCCTACATATGCTTCAACTCTATGGCCGCCAAATCTTTGATTTCTTCCTTCCTAGCAGAATCAAGCTTCTCTACAAGGAAGTCTTCATGATTTTGTTCTTGGGCCTCAAACTCTTGTTGTTGCTATTGATAAAAATACATCTTCTTGTTGTCGATCCCATAGTTGTTTTATTTCATGTAATTGTCTTTTGAAATCCAGCATCATATATCTTATTTCACAACTTGCCTTTGACACCATAGTCTCTACAAGGAGGCCATATCACTTTCTTGAGGTTGATTGAGTTGATAAGAAGATTGAGAAGGGTTGGGTGGGTGGCAAGCAAAAATTCCCACCTACTGTTGAGGCAAATCCATTTGGATTGGAACTAGGAGCAGTCCTAGTTTGGTCATGTTGGTAGAGGGAATGATTTGCATTTTCAAAAAGGGTTGTGAATAGAAATTACACCCACGGTATGTACTCATGTGGAAACATTCAAAAGAGATGGGTTTTTCTATATAGAATGCTTAAAGGGGTAAATAGATATGCTCATCCAAAGAGCAATATAATACCATTGATTATCAAAAAATTGTAGAGTTGCGAGGTGCTTGAAAGAATGATGCCTCTAAAGGATTGAGACTGAATAACACATCATATCTTCAGTTGTTTTGATCTTTAAGACTTCTTAACCAGTAGGTCTTCTTTTGTAGAGTCTCCAGGTATGTGAGATATTTCCTCCAAAGGTAAAGTTTTTTGATAGACACACTAAACATCAACAAAGGATAAGCAAGAATGAAATAGGGCTAGTTGAATCGGTCCCATCGAGCATGCCAAAAATTGTTGTCACAAAAGCTAGCTCGCTTGATGAACAACCTTGATCATAAACCCTATGACACATTGAAAAAACCTCCAAGTGTGGGACCTTGTATAATGTGAGGTTGAGTCTCCAGAGAAGGATGACTTCTTTATCAATCTAATGCAGGTGTTAGACTAACCCAACACTTATAAATCCTAATCTGTGACTTGAGGGGGGATAAGGGGAAGAAGGAATGCATGAAAAGGGAAAGGTTTGCACCTAGATTGAATTTGTGATCTTCCCTGCCTATAATTGCACATGACATCAATAGAACAACCCAAAGGATATACAAATTTCTATCCTAATTAACCACCTAAGTGTGAGTGAAGGTTGGAATTATTATAAGATGGCAAGAGGAACTGAAATTAGTTCACAAAGGACATCCAAAGAGGGATCAACATAGTCACATATAATTGAGGGAAGAAAACAAGAATACATGCAAAGAATAAGGCAAGAGCATTACACAAAATGTAAGAACTGAAAGTAGGTAAAACAAGTAAATTCTATTAATGCAAGGCAAGAAATTTTTTATGGATGCAAAAGAAAACAAACATGAATTTTTGTATGAGAAAAGAGGAGAAGATCCCTTTGATAGGTTACAAAATTGCCTTTGTAGTTTAGGCATAACTCTGATTGGACTGTAGTTAGAAACCCTAACCCTACCTATTGTTAGGTTACAAAATATTAGAGGGAGAGGATCAACTCAAGTAATTGATCTAATTGCATGTGTTACATCATTGAAAATAGCTCTTCCGCTAGGGAAAAGCCAAACAATTGTAGAGAGGAGAAGTCTTTATGTTTGTATGCATCTTGATGACACCTGCAAGGTAAACAAGTCTTTGATCCATATTAAATGGTTGTAGGTAGTGTCTTGAATCAGTCTACAGAGTCCCTTCTGAAGTAATGGCAGAGGTCTAAGAGTGGTTGAACTAAAAACAAATCAGATTTGGGGTCAACTTGGTCTAAAATTTGGTTTAGAACACACAGTCGACAATCACTCCTATAGAAGAATTTAAATTTCACCTTTCCGTGAGTTTGAATTTTGGTTGCTAGATTCTCCATGTTGTACGAAGATGGATGCGTGAGATATCGCCACAAAAATGTCCAAGGGGCCCAGCAAGAGTTTAAAACATCATCGTTAGATGTCATCCTTATGAAAATACAGGGGTCTCCATTGTGCTACGCACTGGGTTAGACCCACTGGACCAATCGCTACTCACAGAAGGGGCCCCACCATGGACTATGGCCCTTTCAGCAAAACAAGCCATTTCTCCAAGATGCTTTTTTTCATTTTATTGCCCATAAGAGGTCTAGCCAAAAAGGCCCTCGCCACTTAGGGCCCACCAATCCAAGTGCCAGCTGAGACCACCTGGAAGCCACTGACTTTTCCACCTAGGATGATGTATCACACAAGACCCTTTACTCCCTTTTACCCTTTTGGCAAGACATGGATTTTGAGCTAGATACATATTTGTATTTGTCACCCTCAATAGTCTTATTGGAAAGGCCCTTCGCTATCTCTTGTAGGCTGGGTCCCACCATGATCGATGATGTGGTCATGACATGTCATTGGGTCTCGCCATGGACTTCAACCTTTTCATCAAGACCGAGCCCTTCAGCAAGACATTTTTTCACCTCTATCTCCCTTGGTAAGCTATTCCGAAAAGCCTTGGAGTTCACCAATACAAGGCCAATTGGCAAGACCAAAAGCTCACTCTGTTGACCTTGGAAGCTTTGCCAAAAAGGTTGAGGACCCCGCTAGATAGTAGGAGGAAAAGAAGAAGTTGACCCCACCATAGACTTAAACCCTCTAGCCGGTGGATCTTTAGTGACTTGAAAACTAGGGCTAGTCAATGCTCGATTAGAAACTAAAGCCCAAAAATATTTAAAAGGGCTTAAAAGACTTAACACTTAGGGTTTTAGGGCTGAAAAAGAGGTTTTCCCTCAAGGTTTTAGCCAATCTGAAATGTCTCGGACCGATAATATTAGGGCTAAGGTTCACATGAAAATAGTCAATTCAGTAATCAAATATATATTGAGACATGTATTGTATCATTAGTTATGTATGTATTGGAACATTCTAATTAAAGTTAGATGTGATAATTATTAGTGGATATGTATTGGTATTACTTTACATGTACCGGTGTTGGAATCAAGCATTTATATATGATATGTTATGCTTCTTAATTCTCAATGTATCATGATGCTATCATAGGAACATTTCAATTGGTGCTTGAAAATAACATAGATGTTAGCGTTGGCGACAATTTAGGCATCTCCTAGTTGGTTATGAGATTGTGATCCCACCTTGGATGCATTCCTAAGGTAGTGACATTAGGGAACCCTTAGAGGTGACTTGAGTTCTCTTGGATGGAGTGCCAAGAGTTTTGTCTTATGCATGTGTATAATTTGTTAACACATAGTTGACCTTATCTTGAGGTTTAGTGTCATACTTTTATATGTAATGAATGATGACACTTAATTACTTCAAAAAAATATTTCCATGCATTTCTTTATAGGGTTCATTGGCAGGGCATTACACATTCTCCCATGTAGCACTACCCATAAACACACAACTCATCCAATGATTACAAAAGATGCACTAATAAATCATATACAAATATAAGCAACAAGCTTTACTTCATATATTTTGAGTTCCATCACAATCACATCTCTAGTGTTACTAGATCGAAACTAGTTCTTATAGGAAATTAAATGCATATTCTTTGCATATATTCATGATATTATGCACGAATAAGATAAGAATTACAATCACAAATATTTCATTTTTATGCACACAAATTGGTTGAAAGGCCTCAAAATATTTTTAGCTTGACAATTTTTAACTAATAAGGAGAACAAAGACTTATTACGTAGTAAGAAAATTAGACAAACTTAGTGCTATGATAGTCTACTTGTGTAAGATCAAGCTTAATACCTAGCCTCATAATAAGAGCTGATAAAACAAGGAATGAATTGATGTTATTTATGTTATGCGATATTTTTGGTGGTGTAGCATGTTGCAGATGATCTTGGCATGATTTCTGATGGTGTTGCATGTTCGAGGATTTGATTTGGGTCCATGCTATGTCATCTTGGCATTGTATTGGTCTAGTGGTTGATTTATGTATCATGTGATGTAATTTTATAATTAGGTCTTAAGGCTTGAGTCGACCTTGTAGACAAGGTTGATGATTTGTATAAACGAGTGTTATATTCATGTAATTTAGGTGTCATGGTTGTGTCTACATTATCAGAGAGTGGTATATGTCTGGTCAAGTGAATTCATCTTTTGGTGTGAAGTGTTGAGAAGAGAGTATTGCAGAGCAGACATATGTGCTTAACTGGAACTGTCATCGGGCATTTGGAAATGCTATTCGTTCAATTCATATAAAACAGATTGTTATCTGAATGTTATTGTAAGGTAGTGAACATTCCCTAAGGGTTGTAGCCTTTCGAGTTGTCATATTTTGAGCAGTGAGCTCTAGGCAGTGTGCCCGAATGCAAGTGCATTCCCCATTGTAATATTTACACATACTACTATAGAGTACCATCTTATTGTGGATAGGTTCCCACCCTAGTTTTTCCCTTAAGCGAGTTTTCCATGTCAAAATTTTGGTGTTATGTGTGTTGTTGTTATTGTGTTTATCATTGTTCTTGTTGCAGCTGATCAGATCTAAGATTGTGCTTAATTTGTTTAATCTGGTGAAAATTGATTCACCCCACTCCCCTCTCAGTTTTCTTTCATTGTTGTTGCCAACAATATGCTCCATTCAAGTTTATTAATATGAATAATTCTTACACCATGTGTCTTTCATAGTTGTCTCCTTGATGCATGCACTTTCTCCTATAAATAAGAAATCAAGGGTTTTTGAGTTTATTTTGTGCACATTTATTGCATTTGCATATCTTGTTTGTTGCTTCTATTCAAGTAGTATATGCTTTGAAGAAGATATGAGGAATTGTGTATTTTATTAGGAATTTGTAAGGAGGTTGTGGGAGATGCCCTTTTGTTGGGTATCATTATAAAGCATTGATGCACTTTACCCTCTAAGTTTGAAGTTTGGATGTTAGAAAGAGGCACTTGCAAGGAATAATTTGACTCTTTACCCTAGATATATTTTAAAATTTATTTTAATTTATATATGTTTTCAATGATAATAATGAGAAACTTCCCTAAGAATTCTGTCAATTCTAAGCTAATCTTACACATCTCAATGAAAATTTATAACAACATTTATGCTATAGAAATATATTGGTCTGCATGAGTTATAATTGGTCAATATGACCCCTTAGGTTTAGTAGAGCCTAAAGTGCAGAGGAGAAGAAGATTTTGTCCCTTGTTCATTGGCCACTAATTTGAGAATATTGAACATTAAAAATGCCTATTGATAGAGATAATAAGGAACTTAGTTGGAAACGCCAATAATACCTCTAAGTATTCATTTTGTTAGCATGATAATTTGATAAGATTAGGCATTCCCTCATGACATTCATGGTTATGTGGATTTTAATTAGGCATGTGATGTTGATAGTATATAATCCATAAGTGCTAAAGTGTTTCCTTTATTTGGTGGTGCAATTAGCTGGATGAGTAAGCTATATGATGTAGTTTCTTTATCAACTATTGAAGATAAGTATATGAGACCTACTCATATTTATAAAATATCCATTTGGATTACTATAGCTGTTGGCATTATGTGAACCAGTATGTGGACATAATGACATTGTATGTTGTCATTGATGTTAATATGTTGAAGAGGTATGAACCGACATATGTGAGAACTGGTATAACACTATGAACCGACATTTGTGCCAAAGTGAAGTGGTGTGCTTGTTCAAGGTGAACCGGCATATGGTTATGGGAACCGGCACATGGAAGCATTGTATGACTATCGGTTGGTAGTCTCAACTTCAGGGTTTGTGGTTGAAGTGCTTCAAGCCTATATGGCTCAACTGATGATCTTTGTGTGATGAGTAAGAAATATAACAAAGAACAGATCATGTTGCCACGTCAGCCTTATGCACGTGAAGGATCTTGCATGAAGAAGACTATCCCTATCTACCTCAGGAATGTGCGAAGTTTGTAAATGGTGAAAACGCGTGATGGATTATCAACTGCCATGAAATCGGTGGATAATGAGCGATGGAGAATGTCTTGAGATTTATTCAAGATCTGCTACATTTAATACAGTATGATCAATGATCAGGATTGAACTATTTGAATTCCTTAACATAACAGGTCTAGGGTTTAGGGTTTATGCTACCAACCTATCTGTTGTCCTATAAGGTCAATGTTGTGATTTTTTCAGAGGTTGTTGGCAAAAGTTGTGTGTGAGTATCCAAGAGAAGGGATATGAGATCCTTGCCAGACCAAAGCAGAGAAGTGATACTTGCAGAGTGTAAGTGCAGAAGGTGAATAGAAGCTTAAGCAGATCTACATTGGCAATTAGTGTTGTTACCAGATCATTGTAATACCTATTGATCTCTAACCACCTCAACAGTTCAAAAATCCCCTAACAGGGTAGCCTTAACTGGCTTGCTGTAAATCCCTTAACAAGGTAACTCAAAGTTATTGAGATCTGGAAAGCTAGAGAGCTCTGGAAATCCTTTAGCTATTGAGTTCTTGAAATCCTCTAACAAGGTACCCTTAACAAGGTTTAACCCTTAATCGGGTATTGTAGCCATCCCTTAACCGGGTGATCTCTAACAAGATTGGTTCCTAGCAGAACCTTTTGTAATGTCTTTAACTGGACAAGGCTTCTAATAGAGCAGACTTCCAAAGAGTTCAACAAAAATCTTGTGGGTATTCATCCCCACCGTGGTTTTTCCCAGTTGGGTTTCCACGTGAAAAATATGTGTGTCATGTCTGATACTTTTATCTTGTGATGCTTTGTTATTGCCTGTTAAGCATATGATGGTTCTATGTTTTATGCCTGTCAATAAAACATGTTGAACTAGCTATTGTGAAGATATGATGATAGATTACCTGTTCATACATAAGGGTGAAATGGTAGTGTAGTTTTGAGTTGAGTGGAAAACTCAGTGAGTAACCGGTTTATGATTGTTTTAGTTGTTCTGAGTTTTACTGATTGCACTCTATTTCAAACCAGTGTCACTATTTGCCAGTCATTTGGAGTAATTGTTGCTGGACCGGTTTAGGTCTATATTTTGTCTATACTGATTCACCTCGCCCCCTCTCAGTACCGGTTTGGTACTATTTGTTCATCATTAAGCTATCAATAGCATCCTAAATTGTACTCCCTTATAATCTAGTCCATGTTGTGGACCCTCACCTTAGTGTTCATCTCCCAATGCTTAATTAAGACCTGATTATACTTACATCATGCAAATATAGCCTTATTTTCACTTTACACCTTACAAGGCCCTTGGATCCTAGCTCAAAAATGGGGGTAGGACTAGGGCGTGGCACCTAGGTCCTCCCAAATAGGACCCCAATTTTGTCCCTTTCAATAGTTATAATGAGTTGGAGGGAATGTGATCTCCATGTCAGCCTTTGTAGGCAAATTAAGATGTTTTCCCAATAGGAAAGTATATAAGGAGGTTTGTTAGGTAGTTCAAATAATTGAAAGACAACTAAGAGGGGGGCGGGGTGAATCAGTTGTCACAGATTACCAGAACCATTAGCAATTTAAACTTTAATACCAAAACCCAAAACATTAATATTGGAATAGCAGATAAAAGAATTAAGCATAAACAATAATCATAGAATAAATACCATCCACATGACACCAAGATTTGTAAGTGGAAAACCTAGTAAAGGGAAAAATCACAGTGGGAAGCCTACCCAGAATCAGATAATACTTCTCCAGTATGTATGTGAATTAAAATGAAGGGGCCTGCACTTGCAGGATGGCCAACAACCTAGAGCTCACTGCTCATCATAAAAGGAGCCTCATTGACTACATAGAAATCCATACTACAATCTAGAGAAGTGTTGAACTGCAAAAGATAGCATCTCCTATGCCTGAGTATAGCTCTGGTTAAGCTCAATACTGGAGGACTAAATCCTCTTACACAAACCCAATTCGATCTCCAATAATTGACCAACTCCTCTGCCTAAATGATATTACATTATTCACACATTACATTCCTTGACCATGACCTTTGACATTAACCATGATTATCTACAATGAGATCTTACATCTATTTTTACAAACCCTTGACCATAAACAATCAGGTCAGCCACCAAACAATAAACCAATTACATAATTACAAAACATGTCGGCCTAAGACCAAATAAATAATATCAACACATAAGACATCCTGAAAGTACATCAATAGGTCCTATCCACACGTTACATTAAAACCGGTCCATAACCCAGATCAACCAGGACCTAGTATAGGTTCACACACCACAACAATGATCTCCATCCACCAAGTCTCGAACATGATCACCAACAGTTGTTGGTATTTGGGTATGGTTTTGTCATTGATGTCAACACCTATCAACACTTAGCAACTCTGGCACTTTCGAGGATCAGCAATGTTCACCGGCAAGCAAGTGACTTATGCACAGTCACTGGTATCTAGTACACCGGCAGGATATAATGTTCATCGGCACTTGGAATGATATGAAAAACACCTTGTTATGTCGAAGACATCGTTTGGATACTTTGTCTTGGAGATTTGTTCATTGGCATATTCGTATTTGCATATTTGTTGTTACTGGCAAATAGGTCCAGGTTATGCATCGACGGGCTTATCTATTCTAGATCAGCACGACACGTTTTGGAGATGATTGTGTTGTTATTGTAAATGCATTAAGCTAACATGTTGAATCGGATATTGCATTGGCTATTGATTTACTTGTAATTATTTTATTGTAATATCTTTTAGAGCTGACCTACTAAAATTGGTTTTAGGTTATGGTATATATGTAAGATCTTATTTGTAAGACTGATATGCAATTGGGATAAGGAATTAAAAGAAGATATATGCGAGATTAAGAAAAGCTATACATGCAGACATCATTTGAAGGTGAAGCAAGGTATTTTTGAAGATAATCAAAACTACACCGGTACTGAATCCAGCTTATGAAGATGCTATCTTGAGCAGTACATTCTTATTAGATTTAACCATCCAATTGTAGTCAGTGTGACTCCTATTTGTGTTTGAGCAGTGAGCTCTAGGTGCTTGGCCTTTCAGCATGTGTAGACCCCATTTGTATACACATACTATTTGCAGTAGTATCATCTGATTGTGGGTAAGGTTTCCCACCATGGTTTTTCCCCTTACAGGGTTTCCACGTACCAATATTGGTGTTATATGTTGTGGATGTTATTGTCTTTCTATTTCATGCATTAATCTTTACCGATACTATAATTAACTGATAAACTGTCTATCGGCATAAAGTTTTGTTTACTGGTATTAAGCATTAAATTCGGTTAAGTTGTTTTGATTTGAATTTATTTGACAATGGATTCACCCCCACTCTCAGTTGAATTTGGGACCTAACAACAGCATCTTGAAACTCCACTAGAAGCTGCACCAACACCACTTATGTAATTAATCAAAGATCACCAAAAGTTATGTCAGTGAAACCCTTGTCGGAACCAGAAACCAAGATTCTAAGCAAATAGGATAGCATCGGATCAGCAAACCAAAACCAACTGACCAAATATAACTATGAGTATAATGAATGAGCTAATTCCATCACCAAACTTTATTGGAGCCTACCGGATCATGTCGGATCCAAGTTAACCAGAAACCACTCAACCTACCAGAACTAGAAGGGTATCAGTAAAGCATCCGAACAGCTAGTGTTGGCAACAATGACAAAACATCAATGCAACACATAATCAATTCCACCAAATGGACAACAATATCCCCCTTTGGTATTGATGGCAACACTAGATGTGAAAAACATCTAAGTACCAAGAAATGCCAAACAAGCCTCCCCCAATGGAAGACAACCAACAAACTCCCACATATAGCTCTAAATATCAATATATCTCCTTGTAAATAATATCTTTGTAAAGCTCTGAATATCACTCCCCCTTTGACATCAATGCTAGAAATCTGACAAAAATATCAAAGAAAAAGCATAAACCACTGAATCACAAAGCTAACTAATCCCCCTGAGTAGTAGCATCCCATATAAGGGTCAGAATGAATAGTATCTCTGATAATGCATGTCGGATTGATGCCAAACCGCATCAATCAAGTCTCTACTAGAGGGGTAGAAACTCCCAATCTATCTCTTAGGTACTCAAATGATTCCTTGGAAAAAGATTTAGTGAAAATATCTGCAATCCGCTCTTTAGTGTTCACATAAACCAGTCTAACTTCATTTACTTCCACCTTTTCCTTCAAAAAGTTATACTTGATAGATATGTGCTTTGTTTTAAAATGAAATACTGGATTCTTTGATATATCAATATCATCATAGTTATCATAGTGAATAACTATCGGTGCATCACAATCCACCTTCATATCCTTCAACATTTGCTTCATCCATAAAACTTATGTACAGTTAGTAGCAACAACAGCATACTCAGCTTCAGCAGTAGATAAAGAAGTATATGACTGTTTCTTGCTGATCCATGAAACCAACTTCTTTCCAAGAAAGAAATCTCCATCGAAAGTTCTTTTCTGATCATCAACATCTCCAACCCAATTAGCATCTATATATGCACATAAAGTAAAGTTATCATCCTTAGGGTACCACAATCCATATTCTAATGTACCTTGCAAGTATCTAAAAATCCTTTTCACCACCATCTCATGATTTTCTCTAGGATCACTCTGAAATATTGAAACAATACAAACAACATTCATAATGTCAGGCCTAGTCTGAGTCAAATAAAGCAGACCTCCAATCATAGATTTGTATCTTGTAGAATTTACCAGTGTATAAAAATCTTTTCTTATCAATTTCTCACTTGTAACTATAGGAGTACTTACCAGTTTAGAATCTCCCATACCAAATTTCTTCAACAATTCCTTAGCATATTTAGTTTGATAGATGAAAATACCTTTGTCAGTTTGAGTAATCTACAAACCTAAGAAAAATTTCATCTCACCAATCATAGACATCTCAAATTCTTTCTCCATATTCTTAGAAAATTCTATGCATAACTTATCTTCACCTCCAAAAATAATATCATCAACAAATACTTCAATAATCAGTATATCATCATTAGTGATTTTATAATATAAATTATTGTCAACACTACCCTTAGTAAAACCAAGCTTCAAAAGATATTTATCCAACCTTGCATACCAATCTCTTAGTGCTTGTTTCAATCCATATAAAGCTTTCCTTAACCTACAAACCATATATGTATCATCTAATAGTGAAAACCATCAAGTTGCTCAATATAAACTTCCTCATCAAGATCCCCATTCAAAAATGCACATTTAACATCTATCTGATAAACCTTGTAGTTTTTATAAGCAGCATAGGCAAGAAATAATCTTACAGCTTCAATCCTAGCTACAGGTGCAAAAGTCTCTCCGTAATCAATTCCTTCTTTCTGAGAAAATGCTTTACAAACCAATCTAGCCTTATTCTTTATAACTTGACCATCCTCATTCAATTTATTCCTAAAAATCCGTTTAGATCCAATAACATTTTTATTTTTAGGCCGGCGTCCCAAGGTCCATGTGTTATTTCTCTTAATCTCATCTAATTCTTCTTCCTTAGCTTTCAACCAATGTTCATATTTACATGCCTCAATTACTGATACCCATTCAACTTGTGAAATTGAACATACCTCATTAGTTGCCAGTCTTCTTCTTGGCATCACTCCATTTCTCTTATCCCCAATGATCTGATATTTTGAATGATTCAATCTCACATACCTAGGAATCTTCTAACTTTTTGTTCCTCTTTCCTATTCTTCAGTTACTGTAGAATTCTCTGATACTGTCAGAGTAACTAGTTCAACTCTCTGTTCCAATAAAGGTGCTATCGGTTTAGATATAATCATTTCCACTGCCAATTCCTTCTTATAAAATCTGATTTGACTTATGTTCAATTCATCTACTTTGACATTAGCACTCTCCACAATTCTTTGCAATCTCTTGTTATAACATCTATATGCTTTGCTTTCATTAGAATAACCAATAAATACGCCTTCATCACATCTAGGATCAAATTTTCCAATGATACCATCTCTCCTCATATAACATTTACTACCAAAAAATTTGAAATACTTAACTGTAGGTGTATTGCCAAACCATAATTCATAAGGTATCTTACCGATTTCTCCTTTGATATGTACTCTGTTGAATGTATAAATCATTGTACTCACTGCTTCTCTCTAGTAGATATGAATTAGACTAGCTTCCATCATCATTGTTCTATCAGCATCCAAGAGAGTTTTGTTCTTCCTTTCCACAACTCCATTCTGCTGAGGTGTCCATGGAGCAAAAAAATTGTCTTCTTATACCATGCTTGTCACAAAAGTTATTAAACTCACCGGATGTGAATTCGCCACCATGATGTGATCTCAAACTTAATCTTCAATCATGTCTCAGTTTCCACTTTAGCCTAAAATATTTTAAACTTTTCAAATGCTTCAGATTTTTCTTTCAGAAAGTAACCCACATTATTCTAGAATAATCATCAATGATTAGCATGAAATATCTATCACCTTGAAAACTTTTAACTCTAGCAGGGCCAAACAAATCAGTATGAATAAGATCAAGAACATTGTTTGATTTATCTTGTATACTTCTAAAATAGGTTTTGGCTTGTTTACCCATTTGACATTCTTTTCATACCAGATTATAGGGCTTCATAATCTTAGGTATATCCCTAACTGCCTTAGTTGAATTGATCTTCACAATGCAATCAAAATTTGCATGACACAGTCTTTTATTCCATAGCCAACTCTCATCAATCTGTGTAATCAAACATGTCTTCTCACCAGAGTTCAAATGAAATATATTACCTTTTTTATGTATACCGGCTGCTATCTCCAAGCCAGATCTGTTAATGATTTTTCATTTTCCATCCTTGAACTGTAATTGAAATCCCTTATATACCAAATGTCCTACACTTAAAATATTATGCCTCAAACCTTCAACATAATAAATATTGTCAGTATTGTTCTTACCATCTAATGATATAGTTCCTTTTCCTTTGATCATACATGCCTTCTCATCTCCAAATCTAACTAGACCACCATCAAATTCTTGCAAAGACAAAAACTTCCCTTTATCTCCAGTCATATGATGTGAACAACCGCTGTCAATTACCCATTCATCGTTATCTTCAATTTTAGAAGCAAGTGCCTTCTCTTCAGGTAAATTATCTTCCAGTGCTTAATCATCTTCCTTGATATCCAGGAACACACATTCCTTCCCATTGTCAGATCCACTAGCAGAGTCTTCTGTCGGTTCATCATCAAAATCAGTAATACCTTCCTCATCCGCTATGTAGCATGATTTGTCTTTGTTTTTCTTGTATTTATACTTGCTCTGATATCCAAGGTTAGGCTTAAATGATCTTCTAACTCTTTCTTCAAATCTTGAATTCCTTTTAGGACATCTAGATACAACATGACCAATCTTATTACATGCTAAACATTTAAAAGGTTATTTTCCTTCATAATTACTTCCTATCGGTCTTTTCGGTACTCTTCTAGCAAATAGTGCTTCAAGTTTCTCAAACCCATCATCTTCTCTTTTCATATCTTCTAATTCTTTTGCATACAAATCTTTCTAGTCTTCCTTACCGGTTATAGATGTAGATGTATGAAAACAAGGTTCACACTTCACAACTCTAGAAGGTCCAAATTCTTCAAGCTCAAAAGCAGATAGTTTCCCAACCAAGGTATCTCTATTGACAGATGTACTAGCCATTGTTCTCAACTCATTAATAGAAGTAGCCTTCATTTTGTAAGTTGATGGTAGGGCTCTTAGGACTTTAGAAATAATTTCATCTTCGCTCATAGTTCCACCATAATATTGAGTTACCATAACAATATCATTTACCCTTTCCATGAATGTAGTAATCCTTTCGTATTCTTTCATCTTCAGTTTTTCATATCTCACTTGGTAACCATCAAGTTTAGCAATCTTCACTGTAGAGTCACCTTCATTAAGATTCTCCAACTTATCCCATATAGCCTTTCTAGATGATTTGTCATTTAATCCCATTATTTGGTGATCATAAAGTTCACACAAGAGGGCTTCTCTTGCTCTACAATCATTCTCAAGCTCCTTGTCTAGGTCTACGGGAGGAGGATTGAAAGATCTCGGATTATACAGTGTGACACCATTCTATGTGATCTCCCAAATCTCCTTGCGAAGACATCTCAGATGAGTCTCCATCTGAATCTTCCATTCTGTGTAATTGGGTCCATCAAGCCTTGGAATACCCCTTCGAAAGATAGCTCCAGATGAACTCGATGAACTTGAATTGTTAGTCACCATAGGATCTTCCTCAAGCAATTAAGTGTTGGTATCATGGATGACTTCGTCATGTGTTACATTGGTTTTTCCATTGATGTCAACACTTATCTTCTTGGAGGTCTACATTGTTGTTTTGGCACTATGGTTATATTGGTTTACTGTTGAATCGACAATATGGTTCACATGTATGGTTAGTGACTTATGCATAGTCACTGGTATATGTTCACCAGAAGGTTATATGGTTCACCAACAACAATGATGACTTGTTATCATTTGGAGATCATTTGGTTATATCGAAGACATGGATTGGAAGTTTGGTTTTGGTATTTTTCTTATTGGTTTAATCGAGTTGACAGATTTTCCTTTACCGACAGATAGGTCTAGGTTATGGACCGGTACTCCAGATTAGCACGACACATTATGGAGATTGTTTTATTGATTAGTTAAAGTGGTAAATGTATTGAGTCAACATGTTGTATTGCATCAATACTTATTTGTAATTGATTTAATTGTAATATCTTTAGTGAGCCGACCTATACATTTGGTCTTAGTTTTTGTATATATGATTGTAAGATCTTATTGGAGATCATGGTAATCATGAGTCAGCGTGGATATTGAAGAGCATAAATAAGAAGATCCTTGTGCGAATCACGCAAATATTATTTGAAGGTTGAAGGAAGGTTATGAAGGTGTTTTTGACACTCATGTTCAAAGCTTAACCGATACTTAATCTAGCATTGGAGATGCTATTTTGAGAAATACATTATCATTGGATTTAACCATCCAATTGTGTAGTCAGTGTGACTCCTTTTTGTGATTGAGCAGTGAACTCTAGGTAGTTGGCCTTTCTGCATGTGCAGACCCCATTTGTATACACATACTATCTGTAGTAGTATCATTTGATTGTGGGTAAGGTTTCCCAACGTGGTTTTTCCCTTATTGGGTTTCCTCATCAAAATCTCTATGTCATGTGTTGTGGATGTTATTTCTCTGTCAGTTTCATGCATTAAGTTATACCGATACTGCTATATTTGTTAATCTATTTTACCGACACTTAAGTTTGGTTTACTGGCATTAAGTTTAAGTTGGAATAATTTGCATTTGGTTTATAATTTATTGACAACTGGTTAACAACCGATTCACCCCCCCTCTCATTTGTCCTTACTGGGACCTAACAATTGGTATCAAAGCCAAGTCCTCTTTTTGCAGAAGCCTAACAGCTTGAGGAGATTCTATGGCAACAAATATTTTTAGGAAGGACAACCCAAAGCTTGATGGAACTAACTATGGCATATGGAAGATCAAAATAGAAACACATCTAAACTGCATTGGTAGAGATATATGGGATGTTACAAATAATGGCTATGTTGGTCCTATTCCGAATGAACCTCATCCACCAATATTGGGTAAGGACATGGACAATGATTGCAAAGCATGAGAAGCACTTTTGAGCGCATTATCAGATCAACAAATCATGGGATTATCAGATAGGTCTACTATTAAATCTATTTGGGATAAACTACAGACACTGAATGAAGGAGATACCATTATCAAAATTGCAAAACTGGAATGTTACTAGGTCAAGTATGAAAATTTGAAAATAGAAGAAGATGAAAGAATTTCTGCATTTATGGAGAGTTAATGAAATTATTTTAGGAATACAATGTTGTGGAGGATCCTTAAGTGAAGATGAAATTGTGTCTAAAGTTTTAGGAGCATTTCCGCCATCTTAAAAAATGAAAGTGACTACTATTAATGAAATGAGAACAATGCCTAATACTTCAGTTTCTAGAGATACGTTGGTTGGAAAACTTTCAGCATTTGAGCTTGAGGAATTTGGTCTTGTTGCTACTATAAAGACTGATTTAGATTTCAAAGCATCATCATCATCTAACAAATCTGATTGGAAATCACTTTATGCAAAAGAACTTGAAGATATGAGAAGAGAAAATGAAGAACTTGAAGCACTATTTGCAAGCAAAATGCCTAAAGGTCCAACAGGAAGTAAGTATGAAGGTAAAGCACCTTTCAAATGTTTTAACTACAATAAGGTTGGTCATATAGCATCTAGATGTCCTGATAGACATGCAAGACTAAGGGAGGAAGAAAAAATATCATACAAGCCTAACCATGAATATCAGAGATATAGATTCAAGAAAAACAAAGATAAGTCATGCTACTATGTAGATGAAGGTGTTGTGGAGGATTTTGATGAAGATCCAACATATAGTGGATGGGCTTTTGTTGCAATAAAATAAGATCCACCTGCACCCATTTTCAAACCAATAGAGCAGGCACTGGCAGCGAAAATTGAAGAAAAGGATGAATGGACTATGGATAGTGGATGCTCACAGCATATGACCAGTGCTAAAAGAAAATTCTTATCTTTTCAGGAAATTCATGGAGTTCTAGTAAGGCTTGGAGATGATAAATATTGTTTAATCAAAGGAAAAGGCACTATATCCCTGGATGGTAAGCACATTACTAACAATGTTTATTATGTAGAAGATTTAAAGCATAATCTTTTGAGTGTTGGTCAGTTAGTGCAAAAAGGATTTTAGTTACAATTCAAGAATGGAAAATGCAAAATCATAAACAAAACTGGATTGGAGAGTGCAACCGATAATCAGACTAAAGGTAATATCTTTCACTTGAATACTAGCGATAAGACATGTTTAATTGCACACATTGATGAAAGTTTGTTATGGCATAAAAGACTCTGTCATGTGAATTTTGATTGTATTGTAAAGATCAGTTCAATTAAGGTAGTAAGGGATTTACTTAAGATTGTGAAATCTCATAATCTGGTACATGTAAGGAATGTCAAATGGGAAAGAAAGTTAGAACAACATTTAAGAGCATTATTGAGAAATCCAATAATATTCTTGATTTAATTCATATTGATTTGTGTGGTCTAGCAAGAACCAGAAGTCTAGAAGGTGATAGATGCTTTATGCTAATAATTGATGATTATTCTAGAATGTGTTGGGTTACTTTTCTCAAGGAGAAATTGAAAGCTTTTGGAAGATTCAAGATATATAAGGCAATTGTAGAGAATGAAACCGGCAAGAAAATCAAATGTTTAAGATCAGATCAAGGAGGAGAATTTACATCTAGAGAATTTAATGCATTCTATGAAGGGAATGGAATCAAAAGACAACTATCAGCACCCTAGACACCCCAGTAGAATGGAGTTGTGGAAAGGAAGAACAGAACTATTCTGGATGCAGCAAGAACAATGTTAATGGAAGCAAATCTACCTCATGTGTACTAGAGAGAAGAAGTGAATACAACGCTTTATACTTTCAACAGAGTTCATATCAAAAGTGAAACCGGTAAGACCCCTTATGAACTATGGTTTGGTCATATTCCTACTCTTAAGAACTTTAGAATATTTGGAAGCAAATGTTACATTAGAAGAGATAAGTATATTAGCAAATTTGATCCTAGAAGTGATGAAGGAATATTTATTGGTTATTCATCTAGAAGTAAGGCATATAGATGTTGTAATGAAAGGTTACAGAAAATCATTGAGAGCACTAATGTGAAGATAGGTGAACACTTTAGAGGAGATTCAAGATCTGTGGAACCGACAGTTGAAATAATCATTGATCAACTGACATAGATTGCACTGGTACAGAGTGAAGAATCAATCACACCGGCATCATCAAAAAAATCAACAGTGACTAAAGAACAACAGCCTATGAATGTTAATCAGAACAAACCCAGGTATGTAAGATTGAATTATTCAGAGAATCAGATAATTAGAAACAAGAATCAAGGTGTTATGACTAGAGGGAGAATGGAAAATGAAGAGGTATGTTTAATTTCTCAAATTGAACCAGCATCTGTTATTAAAGCATGTAAAGATGAACATTGGATAAAAGCAAAGCAAGATGAATTAGAGCAAATTGAAGAGAACAACACTTGGACATTGGTTCCCCAGCCTAAAGACAAAAATGTAATTGGAACTAAATGGGTATATAGGAATAAACTTATTGAGGATGGAGAAGTAATCAAGAACAGAGCAAGATTAGTTTGTAAAGGTTATTCACAGAAAGAAGGAATAGATTATAATGAAACCTTTGCACCAGTAGCCAGAATTGAGGTAGTTAGACTATTTCTTGCATTTGTAGCTCATAAGAACTATAAGGTTTATCAGATGGATGTAAAATGTGCATTTCTAAATGGAGATCTTGAGGAGGAAGTTTACATTGAACAACCTGGTGGATTTTCTTTGACAAATAATAACGATATGGTTTGCGAGTTAAGGAAAGCTTTATGTGGATTGAAGCTTGGTATGCTAGATTGGATAAATATCTTTTGAATCTTGGTTACACAAAAGGTAATGTTGATAGCAATTTGTATTACAAGGTTACTAATGATGATATTTTGGTTATTGAAGTCTTTGTAGATGATATCATTTTTGGAGGTGAAGATGGATTGTGTAAGGACTTTGCTAACAAGATGCAAGAAGAATTTGAAATGTCTATGATTGGAGAGATAAAATTATTTTTAGGTCTGGAAATTTCACAAATAGATAAAGGTATATTCATATGTCAAACAAAGTACTTGAAGGAACTCTTGAAGAAATTCGGTATGGAAAATTCCAAACTAGTAAGTACTCCTATGACTACAACTGATAAATTGACATTGAAGGATGATTCAGCTCCTATTAATCAGACAAGGTACAAATCTATGATTGGAGGTTTATTGTATTTGAAACAAACAAGACCTGATATAATGAATGTAGTATGTATTGTTTCAAGATTTCAAAGCAATCCTAAAGAAAATCATGAATCAGCAGTTAAGAGGATTTTCAGGTACCTACGAGGCACAACAATTCTTGGTTTATGGTATCCTAAAGATAAATTTTTTTATTTATGTGCATACACGGATGCAAATTGGGTAGGAGATGTAGATGACAGAAAGAGTACCACTGGTGGTGCATTCTTTTTTGGTAGCAGATTGATTTCATGGATCAGCAAGAAGCAGACTTGTACATCATTATCAATAGTAGAATCAGAATATGTTGTAGCAGCAACTAATTGTACTCAGGTATTATGGATCAAGAAAATGTTGAAGGATATAAAGGTAAAATGCAAAGAATCGATAATCATTTATCGTGATAATTTAGTAGCAATTGACATATCAAAGAATCTGGTATTTCACTCTAAGACAAAGTATGTTTCTATTAAGTATAATTTTCTAAAAGAGAATGTTGAAGCAAATGAAGTGAAATTGGTTTATGTGAATACTAAAGAGCAAATTGCATGTATCTTTACAAAGCCTTTGCCTAAGGAAACAGTTGAATATCTCAGAGAACAGCTTGGGGTAATGACTCCACCGGTACAGACTTAGGCATTGATGATTGGCATCAAACCGGCAGGAACTAAACAGAAAAATCTTTTTCTGGCTTTGATGGAGGAGAGCTACTTCTTAGGGGGAGTAGTTGGTTGAATGTTAAGTTTTATTTCTTAAACTACTTTGGCATTTGATGTCAAAGGGAGAGAGATATCTATGGAACAACATTATTTCTTGAGGGAGACATTATTTATTGGGGGAGAGACATACTCTTTGGGTATATGTATATTGGTTTCTGTGTTTCTGTTTCAGAACTTTGTATTGATATATCTTTGGGATATTTATTGGTATACTATTTTTGGCATTCTATTTTTGGCACTTAGATGTTTTTTCATCTAGTGTTTCCATCAATGCCAAAGGGGGAGATTGTTGGTATTATGGATGACTTTGTCATGTGTTGCATTGGTTTTGTCATTGATGTCAACACTTATCTTCTTGGAGGTCTACATTGTTGTTTTGGCACTATGGTTATATTGGTTTACTGTTGAACCGGCAATATGGTTCACAGGTATGGTTAGTGACTTATGCACAGTCATCAATATATGTTCACCAGCAGCTTATATGGTTCACCAGTAGCAATGATGACTTGTTATCATTTGGAGATCATTTGGTTATATCGAAGACATGGATTGGAAGTTTGGTTTTGGTGTTTTTCTTATTAGTTTAATCGAGTTGATAGATTTGTTGTTACCGACAGATAGGTCTAGGCTATGGACCGGTACTCCAAATCAGCACGACACGTTATGGAGATTGTTTTATTGATTAGTTAAAGTGGTAAATGTATTGAGTCGACATGTTGTATTGCATCAATACTTATTTGTATTTGATTTAATTGTAATATCTTTAGTGAGCCGACCTATACATTTGGTCTTAGTTTTTGTATATATGATTGTATGATCTTATTGGAGATCATGGTAATCATGAGTTAGCGTGGATATTGAAGAGCATAAATAAGAAGATCCTTGTGCGAATCACGCAGATATTATTTGAAGGTTGAAGGAAGGTTATGAAGGTGTTTTTGACACTCATGTTCAGAGCTTAACTGATACTTAATCCAGCATTGGAGATGCTATTTTGAGAAATACATTATCATTGAATTTAACCATCCAATTGTGTAGTCAGTGTGACTCCTTTTTGTGATTGAGCAGTGAGCTCTAGGCAGTTGGCTTTTCTGCATGTGCAAACCCCATTTGTATACACATGTACTATCTACAGTAGTATCATATGATTGTGGGTAAGGCTTCCCACCGTGGTTTTTCCCTTATCAAGTTTCCACGTCAAAATCTTTGTGTCATGTGTTGTGGATGTTGTTTCTCTTTCTGTTTCATGCATTGAGTTATACTGGTACTACTATATCTGTTAATCTATTTTACTGGCACTTAAGTTTGTTTTACCGACATTAAGTTTAAGTTGGAATAATTTGCATTTGGTTTATAATTTATTGACAACTGGTTAACAACTGATTCACCCCCCCCCCTCTTAGTTGTCCTTACGGGGACCTAACATTAAGATTTCTACAAAGAGAACCAAAGCTTTGATACCAATTGTTAGATAGTTCAAATCACTAGAAGGCAACTGAGAGGGGGGGGGGTGAATCAGTTGTCACAGATTACCAGAACCATTAGCAATTTAAACTTTAATATTGAAACCCAAAACATTAATACCGAAATAGTAGATAAACAATAATCACAGAATAAATACCATCCACATGACACCAATATTTGTACATGGAAAACCTAGTAAAGAGAAAAACCACAATGGAAAGCCTACCCACAGTCATATAATACTTTTGTAGTATGTGAATTACAATGAAAGGGCCTGCACTTGCAGGATGGCCAATAGCCTAGAGCGCACTGCTCATCACAAAAGGAGCCTCACTGACTACATAGAAATCCATACTACAATCTAGACAAGTGTTGAACTGCAAAAGATAGCATCTCCTATGCTCGAGTACAGTTCTGGTTAAGCTCAATACCAAAGGACTAAATCCTCTTACACAAACCCAATTCAATCTCCAATGATCGACCAACTCCTTTGCCTGAATGATAATACATTATGCGCACATAACATTCCTTGACCATGACCTCTGACATTAACCATGATGATCTACAATGAGATCTTACATCTATTTATGCAAACCCTCAACCATAAACAATCAAGTCGGCCACTAGAAAATAAATCAATTACATAATTACAAAACATGTTGGCCTAAGACAAAAAAAATAATATCACCACATAAGACATCCCATAAATACATCAATAGGTCCTATCTACATGTTACATTGAAGTTGGTCCATAACCTAGATCAATCGGGACCCAGTATAGGTCCACACACCACAACAATAATCTTCGTCCATGTCATGCCCAACTCTTGGGCACGAACGGAAATTTTTTTTTTTTTAAATACTTAACTAATTATCGACTAGCTAAATTAAAATAATGCCACTTAGAGCGACTAACTTAATTAAATAATGCATCTTTGGTTTGGTCTCAACTACGTTAGTGTCAATCTGGTAGTTAAATCCAATTTAGTAATAAGGATGACTAGGTTATTCCATGCGCTAGATTTTCTCCCAAACAGGAAGTTCACTAAGCTACATTAATAAATAATTAAAAGTTCAAGTGTAACGATTAATTTCAAGTTTAAATGTTTCAAATTTTATCTTACCTTATTATCCACTAGAATTTTTTTTTTGTTATTATTCATCGTGCCTTAAAACACCTTATTTAATTTAGACCTCCATAATTTAAAATTACATTATATTCATTTACTTAATTTGGCCCTCTTGGCCCTACAAAGAACTTAATGGTTTATCCCCTTTTTTTTAATTCTAATTTACCTAATCATTAAAACCCCTCTTTAAAGTTTCTTTTACCTTCGTTTATAACTTAAATAAAAGAAAATAACATTTCTTAATTCTAAATCCAATATATGAACCCAACTTAATAAAATAGTTAATCCCCTACGGAAATTAAACCCCTTTCTACGTTAGCCAAAGTTGTAAGGCTTAGTTTAACTACTAGCTAATTTAACTCTTATTAACTATCACCTTATGCTTCTTATATATATATACATATGTATATATATATATATATATATATAATTATATATATATACACAGATATATATATAAGTTTTATATATCCATTTATATATTATTTACAAACCCCATATATGAAAATTTCTTTTCTTTAACTTATGATCCAAATACACACGTGGGTTTTTTTTTGAAATGTGAGGGTGTTGCCCTAACCCGAAGATTAGGGTTAGGGCGAACACAACATTGCCCATACTTCACTTTCTATATTTTTTTTTGTTGTTGGCGTCGTGTGCAGGGTATGCGGGAAAGTGTCGGCGGCCGAGCGAGTAACACGCAGGGCGGCCGAGCGAAACCCTCGCCCCACCCCCTTCTCCCTTTTTTTTTTGCGACTGTTTTATTTAGCAGCGGTGGGAGGGAGAGGGTGACGGGCGGAGCGGAGCTAGGTTTACACGCGGCGGAGAGGGGTTGGGAGTTAGGCGGAGTGGGTTTCCTAAGCGGCGAAACAGGGAACAGTGACACAGCGAAGCAACCATAGGGCGGGGTTACCCCCAGGCGCCGCTGTGGTTGCCCACAGTGGCGGCCGAGCGCCGCTCACTGTGGGTAACCACAGTGGCGGCCGGGCAGTCCCCGCGCCCCCCGCCGGCCACTGTGTAAGTGGCTCGGCTCTTGCTCGCGCGTTACATGATTTTTCTGCGTTGAAATTTAAACGGGTTTCCAAGGTTTTTTTTTTACCCGAGTTTAAGCAATCACAAGATATGGATTTTTTTCTTGTTTAACATTTACTCTAAAAATATAAATATATATATATATATATGTATATATATATATGTATATATATATATGTATATATATATATATGTATATATATATACATTTAAATAAAGATATATATGTATTTTTTGAAATGAAGAGCTCATCACATTCTGTCCTATATTCAGGGAACTGGCAGAATTTCTCTTTTTTTTTTTTTTTAGGGAATGAATATATATATATATATATATATATATATATATATATTGAATCATTTTATCAGTTTCCCCTCTTTTGTATACTGAAATAATTACCCTTTTCTGAAAATATAAATCCCTGTTTTCCCTTTTTGAATCAGACATAAATATATATATTTTTTTGCTTAATAACAACATAACAGAATTATCAGTTAATGAGATAAATTTATTTAGATGAACATACATAAATGTATTTTTTTTTTTTTTTGCTCTTTATAATTATATCTTATTTTCATATCTAACTATAGCTCACATAAATTCTTTTATGAGTGTGTTATTTTTATAATTAACCACATAATACATTTAAGGAGTTTTCCTTCAATCATTATTTTCTTGTCCCTAAATTAATAAACTAGAAACTAAATATCCTTCTTTTCTTTTCTTTGCAAGAATAGACTATGATAACAATATGTTTCATTTCTGCAATAAACAGAAAAATACAAAAGACTGACTTTAAATAAATTTACAGCAGCAAGTTCAACTAAAAAGGAACATGGATTTTCAGCTAATTGTAATTTTCAGGTTTCTCAAAAATGCATATTTCTTTTTTTTTTGCAAAACATTAAAAATCAAGGTGCAAACTAACATTTTAATTCCTTTTTGCAAAACTACCAAGTAGGGGAAAAGCAAGTTTATTCATTGACTAATATAAATGCAAAGTTGATAAGGGTACAAAATAAATATTAATACAAATGGGATGAAATCCCAACAATACCTTCTTTTTTTTTAAAAAACATAATAACTTGAAAATAATACTACTTTTTTTTTGAAAGAGAATACTACAACATTGAATGCTTCCATTTCTTCCCTATTTTCTTTAACATTTTTCTGCAACAAAATCAGCCACATAGCTCTTTAATCCATCTTTCCCCATTCCCATGCAACCTGCAATAAAACATATTTTGACCATGGGAAGCTCACCTCCCAGCCTAGGCTTACTAGAAGCCACCCCCGAGCTTGGAGAACCAAGCACTAGATGGGTTACAAACATGCAAAACCACTACAAAACATAGGAACACATTTACAATCAAATTTCCCCTTCCCAAGCTTCACATTCACCACTTTCATGGTGACTCTTCCATGGGTGGAAGTGGACCAAGTACCTATGGGGAGAATGCATGCCAAAACAATACAACATAGCCACCTCATAGCAACACAAAAGCAACCAAAAATGCTTCCTCATTCCTTATGCCCCCCCAAAAGGCTCAAAGCCATATTTACTCCCCTTATGACCCCCAAATGCATACACAAGGCTATGCATCAAGGGCCACCAAGGACACCCTTGAGAACACTCTCCACAAGGAGAGCCTCTCACCCATGGCTGTCAAACTCCTTCCACCCCAAGATCTTCCTACCCTCCCAAGGATAGGAGATCTTGGACACTCCCAAAACAACAAGGAACACAAACAAATACATAGAAAGGAAAACTACACATAATAACTTCAACCAAAAAACTTCATAAGCACAACTTACAACAACTCTTTCATTTCACAAAACAACACAAATTATCATTACAACATAACAAGAGAAAGAAGGGAGTAACCAACCTTATCCTGCCAAAAGGTTTGCTAACTTTAGTTGGGGATGAGCTGCCCAATTTCCACTATCTTTTCTCCCAAAATTCCACTAAAAATGTCAACTCCTACTAACTTTTTCCAAAACAAGCAAAATCTCCAAGAGAGGAGAGTGGGTGATTACTCACTAAGTTTGAAAAATCTTGCCTAAGAAGGCCTCTCACACACTTCCCAACTCCTTGGGTGAGGTGTGAGTTCCCATTGGTTGCCCTTCCCAAACTCTTGCACTTTACTAAAATTGGAAAGGGAAAAGGTGGAAGAGGATGGGGAAGAGAGTTTAACTCCTAAAGGGAAGGTTCTCTATCCTAGGGAGGACTTTCTAAGTTCAATTTTCGTGCATCTTGGAATTTTCACTTTTTGAAGTGACTTCATAGTCACATGGGAGAAGCCACATGTTGCAAAACACCCCTAACCCATAGGTATACCCTTAGGACCTTTGGAAAAGCCTAAAAACTTACCCTAGGAGTCCATTAAACCCTTTGGAAACTCCTCTAAAGTTTACCTACGGGTCAAGCATGAGTTGACCACTCCCATGACTCCCTACCCAAGACAAATTTGGGACCACACTCATGTTTTTGAATTGGCTTTGGTAGAAACAAAACTCCCTCCAAGAGACAAGTCAAAATCATTGACACTTAATCAGTACATGTGTCAAGTGACACAACAAAAATATAATATAAAAAATTACACATGGAAATTGCCCCTTGAAGGATTACACATTGACATATAAATTAAATTTTACACTCAAGCATTATATACATCACAAATAAAATACATTACAAGGGGAGGGGTGTTGTCTCTCCAAATAGACAACTCTCGGCTTAACAAACGCACATTGGTCTAGGCTTGATTCTCCATAAATTCCATGGTCACATGGATAATTTCCTGTGCATCTCAATTAACACATTAGTAACTCCAAATAATCACAATTATTCATAATCAAATACATGGATTCTATTGCAAATCAAACACTCATACATTAGGCAACAATAATTCAATTCCTCATTTGTTTTCACATTCAATTTCACTTAAGCAAACAACATAATTTCCCAAAAATGAACCATTCATAAATATGCATCATTTTTCTTTTATCAAAATAAAATCCTGCAAATGACATTCACCATCATAATGTAATTCTATTCTAGTAACATATCTAAGGTTCCATAATCATCATGCATGAAATAAAACATCAACAAATGTCAGTGCGGTCCAAATCATGGTATCATATAAGTTCTAAGTCCATAATGCATAAAATAAAGCATCCATAATAGTCTCAATATGCAAATAACTGAAAATGTCAAACTGAATCGGGGTAGGGCCTCACAGTCCACCAAGTCTTGAACATGATCACCAAAAACATCCTGAAACTCCACCGGGAGCTACACCAACACCACTTATGTAATTCATCAAAGATATCCACCAAAAGCTTTGTCGGTGAAACCCTCACCGAAACTAGAAACCAAGCTTCTAAGTAAACAGGATAGCATCTGATCACCAAACCAAAACCAACTAATAAAATATGAGTATGAGTATCATGAACAAGCCAATTCCATCACCAACTACATCGAAGCTTACTGGATCATGTCGGATCCAAGTTAACCAGAAACCACTCAACCTACCGGGACCAGAAAGGTGTCGGTAAAGGATCCAAACAGCTAGTGTTGGCATCAATGACAAAACATCAATGCAACACATAATCAATTCCACCAAATGGCCAACAAGGTCCACCCCCTCCCCCTCATTTTAGAGATAGGAAAAATAGATGGGCGAAATGATAATCATCGAGCATTCAAGCATTGAAGTATTCATCATCAAGCATTTCTAGAGGTCTTCAAGGATGCATTCTTTATTCATCAATTGTAGAGAAACATTACATTATTCATATGCAAACATGTGTGTGTGATTAGGGTTTTGTCATGTTCATGTCATTTTATGTGATATATGTGATTACAGTAAAAAAGCAAAGCATCATTATCAGTCTCTATAAATCTAAGGTATATCCTTCCATTGTTTATTTTAGTATTTGTAATATTTTAGTAAACGTTAATTCCTAAACCAAGGTTTGACTTAGCAAAACCCTATTCCCAACCTACTTCCCTTTCTTTCTATGTGTAGGAAATAGGTACAGAGTTGCAATCTTCCAAATTGACATTATTTGCAGAGACGAATCAACTCCCTTTAGTGTGTGAAAATTTCAGAGAACTAGGGAAAATTTCGCTCTAGTCCCAACAGTTTTGGAGCTTTTTTGTGCATTAGGTTTGAATATGCTTATATTTCTCAAATCCAGGTGTGTGCCTCAATCTAACGACTATAACTTGTTGTTTTTGTGTTTCTACTTTCATTTTTAGCACTTTACTCTAATTTTAACAATTCAACTCACAAAAGAGGGCAAACAAATTCACACCTCGAATCCATTTAGTATTTTCAGTCCTTATCCTTGCTAGTTTGTCACTAAATTTATTAGATTCAATACCTCTTGTGAATGTAAAGGTCCTTAAGTAAAAATTAGTGGTTTTACTACCTCTTGTGGTGGAAACCCTAATTTTTCACCCTTTACATTTTGATGAACTTGACGCTCTTACACCATAATTTCTGGTTTATGTTTTCAGATCTGAATTCTTTAGGCATTTCAAATTCAAATTTTCATTTACAAGTTCAATTTCCAATTAAATTTTAAAAATTTAGAGGTTAATTTCACAAAATTCCCTAATTTTTAAATTTAAAATTGAGCTTGTGGGTTGCTGAAATTTGGATTAATTATTTTAGATATGGTTGTTTTCAAATTTCAAATTCAAATTTTCATTTACAAGTTCAATTTCCAATTAAATTTCAAAAATTTAGAGGTTAATTTCACGAAAACCCTAATTTTTTTAAATTTAAAATTGAGCTTGTGGGTTGCTAAAATTTGGATTAAATCTTTTAGACTTGGTTTTTTTTAAATTTCAAATTCAAATTTTTATTTACAAGTTCAAATTCCAATTAAATTTAAAAAATCAAGAGGTTAATTTCACAAAAAACCCTAATTTTTAAATTTAAAATTGAGCTTGTGGGTTGCATAAATTCCCAACTATGTTTCAGACTTAGGTGTGTTCATTTCATAATTTTATTTAAAATAAAATATTAATACAAAAAAATCTTGTTTTATGCACTTTGTGTGTTTGCATGCTTTAGCTCATTTCATTGGAATACTTAGTATTTCTTTTCAAAATGTCACATTACTCTTTGCAAGACTATCATGCCTTTGACAATCCATTTTCTTATAATGACTATCCTTTTTAAGAAGTATATAGTAGAGAAGAACTTGAGGAGGCTCTTGATGGTTTCCTTTATCATAAACCTTCTAAAACATCATTTTTCCAAAGGTTAATCAACATAATACGTAAACCATTTAGTAGTGATGACCTTGAGATGATGGATGAAATTCTTGATGATTTCATTCTTCCCTATAAATCATCCTCTAAATCTCCAAAAAATCACAAGGATATTATCATGCATGACAACCCGTTTTATGAACCTTTACCATCTATCAATTCTATTTATGAAGAAATTTACCTTTTAGAGATGGCACCCTAATGAACCATGATAATTCCTCGCCTAAATATTCTCTTGTTCATGAGAAAATTTTGGTACAAGAAGATACTATTAACACTCCTTTTACAGCTCTTCCTCTTAAGGATGAAGTTTTGAAAATTGATGTTGATCTTTTTCCTAAAATGTGTCTCTCCCATAAGAATATCTTAGAGCAAGAGGATGATTTCATAAACACCTTTTTTGATGTCACTTTACCTTCCATACATGGTATCTCTCCTAGAGAAGAAGTGTTGATGGACATTGATTTACCCTCTCCCAATTTTGGTTCTACCAATGAGGGAACATTGGTGCAAGAAGAGGTTATGAGCACTTATTTCAAATATCTCCCTCCTAAAGATGAATATTTGAAGAATGATGTTTATCCTAAAATGTACCTTCCCTATGAGGATAATTTGGTGTAAGAGGATGAAATCATTAGTAATTTCCTTAATGCTCTCCCTTCTGGAGATGTATCCTTGGAGAACAAAGAGATTAATCAAGTCAATACCATTGATTTTTCTATTTATGAGAACCAAAAACCTTTAATCAAGTCAATACCATTGATGTTTCTATTTATGAGAACCATAAACCTAAGGAACCTCCTAATACCCTAAATTTGCAAAATACATATGTGAAAGAAGTGATATGGAGAGACAATTAGAACAAAAATATGGTTCTGAAATACATCAAACATTTAATGCTTGTGTCAAAAATAAATAATTTAATGTTCTTCTCACTTCTCTTTCTTCCCCCTCTCACCCTAAGAAACACATTGATAAGGATCTTGTTGAGAAACTCCATTATATATTAGCAAAGATCTCCCTTTGGGTTTTGATTCAGACGTCCCCTTCATACCATAGGTCGATCCAAGAAGCCTTTCATAAAGTGTTTCCTCATCCTTCTTCTAAACCAAAATATATCACATTCTCACAAGATTAATTTCCTTCTATAAAAGTTAGAAATAGAGATGAACCCCTTATGATTTCTCTTTGTATTTATGAACACAACATAAGAGGTACCTTAATTGATAATGGGTCAGCACTTAACATTTTTTGTGTTGACTTGTTAGACAAGATAAATTAGGATCATTATTCTACTTTGTGTTCACAACTTTGATAATGTTCCTAGAGAGTCACTTGGTATAGTCATATTACCTATCAAAGTAGGACTTGTGACTTTACCTAGTACTATTCATGTCACACCCAAACATCTTAATTATAACCTTCTTCTAGGTAGACCGTGGATTCATGCTATGAAATAAATCCCTTCTACTCTTCATCACACAATCAAATTCATACAATCAAGGTTGATCCAAATCCTTATGATTTTATTCATTTTGAAGTAGGATTAATTTCTCCCTTTAATAATATGATTCCTTCAATAACACAATCTCCTACCAATAATGCTTCTTTAGCAAATAATTTGGGTACATTAGACTTTATGCCTTCCATCAATGAGTATAAAATCCCTCAATCTATGAAGGAAGCCTTGAAGAAGCCTTGTGTTTCATTTATCAAAACTTTCTCTAAATCAATTCCCCTCTCTCCTTCCAAAACATGTCTTGATGATGATGAGGGCTCTTTAGACTTTAACACTAAGAATGATCCCTCTCCTCTAGACATTCCAACACATGTATTTGATTCTATGCATGGATACAATGGGCATAGTTTAGGATGTATGCAACAAATTTTTGATGGTCATGTGATAAATATACATCACACTTTTCCCAGAAGGTCTATGTTTCCAAATTCCTCCTTTGTCGACATCCCCTCCTCCATTGTCTAATATATCTATGTCTTCTTACAACTTCTCACCACAACAAGAGAGTATTTTGTATGAGATTATTAAAGCCAACTTGATTACTCTCCCTTTAAAGAATCAAATAAATAATTGTAATAAAAATCAACACAATTACTTTCTGCAAGTATCATCCAATCCTTGACCATGCCACTAATGAATGTCATGATTTAGAAGATAAAATTGAACAACCTATTGTAACTAGTAGCATTCAAATACTAGATGGAAATGAGTTGGACTCTCATATTTTTCCTTTCACAAAAAAATTAAGTTTCTATTATGCTGCTCCTCATTATGTGACATAGGTAGCTTGCTTGTTGGGGGCTCAGTGTCATTCATGGTGGTACAATTTCAAGTGCAATCATACTTTGGTAGAAACATAATAGTATTTTTCTTCTTGTCTCCATTCTTGGGGGGAAATAATAGCCTTTCAATAATCCTTTCTCACCTTCCCTTTGTGAAGTATGGCCTTTATTAAGGATCACTTATCGATTGTAGAGGCGTATACCCCTATTGAGGATCTCCTTCCTCTTATTGGAACAAGTATCCCTAATGAGGATCTTATCCTTGCCTTATAAGTTCATATCCTTAATTGGAGCTCTTCCTTAGTGTTGAAAGTCTATAATCATTCATCAAATTCTTCTCTTTATTTAGTGGTATCTTTTATAATGAACCCTTCTATATTGTGATATGCATCCCTGTTGAGGATATTTTGCTTATTTTAGAAGAGTTTTTTTTAATAAATGATCTCTCTTTGGTGTCCTTGTCTCCATGCTTGGGGGCAAGAATAATGTTTAACTCTCTCTCTCTCTCTCTCTCTCTCTCTCTCTCTCTCTCTCTCTCTCCAAAGATTTCCTTCTTCCTTTGTTGAGTTGCATATTTCATAATTTGATGTTATTTCTTATGAGTGTGTGTGCAATCCTTGTTTGAAATGGTGGATCTTTTATGAACAATCTATCCTTAGTAAAATTGTGCAATCCTAAGAATCCACTTTGGAGAAGGTGTGTATTCTTAGTCCTCTTATCCTTCCAAGATGTCATATTTATTAAGGATCTACTATACTCTTGGAGGTAGATATCTTTATGAAAAGATCTCTTCATCCTTTATTATGCATGCATCCCTCAAAAGGATCCCTTGACATTTGTTGCAAGATATCTCTTTTACAATTATCTCTTCCTTGCTTAAAGAAACGAAGCCTATTCAGGATTCTTTCTTCCTAGCTTGGAATGCATGCATTATTGATTAGCGGATATCTCCTTAGTGTTGAAGGTGGGTATCCTTGCTTCTATCTACCTTAAGAAATCAATATAGGACTATTTTGACATCTTAAGCAGGGGCATATATGCAGCCTCCTAGTTGTATTTTTTACTATCAATTATCAATATGGGATTCTTGCATACTCATGTTTCATCCCTATTTTGTCCATCATTTATGGGACTGTTGCATCCTCATGCTTAATCCTTATTTAATTTATCAACATGGGGTTGTTGCATCCTCATGCTTCATCCCCATTTTAGGCATCATTTGTCTTATATGGGGTGTTCATTCTCTAAAATAGAAAAAACAGTGTTACACAAGATGCTTCATGCTTGAAACGAGACATCACTTGCACATACACACAAGGATGATTATGTTAGATGCAATGACAGACCCAAAGACACTGAGAGGGGGGGTGAATCAGTGTCTAACTAGTGTATGGAATATTTGAACTTATTTATAACTTTTCAACCCAAATTAATGTACTGCTAAATAAGAAATAGTGCAGTAAAGAGAAATAGCAGAGACAACATAAATGCACACTATAACGCAAGATGTTTTGGCGAGGAAATCGAGTAAGGGAAAAACCTCAGTGGGATTTGTGACCCACAATATTTACTCACTGGCTAGTATGAAAAAATATTACTTACAATAGGGGCCTGCACATGTAGGAAGGCCAACAGCCTAGAGCTCACTGCTCAATGAAAGAGTCTCACTGACTACAAAATGGATAATTAAATCCAAAACAATGTACTGCTCAAAATAGCATTTGCAATGCTTGATTCAGTACTGGTTTAAGCTCTATCAGAAACCATAACCAAAAACCTTTCCGATGAATGATATTCGCTCACATAACCTATCTTCACTTGTTACAGAATCCTTTCACTATCTTCTATGATCTATTACATAATTGCCTCTCTATGCTATATCAAAAATGACCTATAAGATCTCATACATATATGAGTCTTTACAATACATCATTTCGGCTTACAAATAATTACATTACAATACAATTCACATAAACAAAACTTGTCTCATGTCGTCCTGGATGTCAGTATGCTTCGTTGCCGGTGTAAACTAGATGTTGGTGAATGAACTTTGTTGTGCCTGTTGGTGCTGGCAAATGATATCTGCGTTGCTGGTGAACCTGTAGAATCCTATTACCGGTTGGTTGCCATCAATGACAACATCAACCATTCACATGTGAGTGTAGAATGCCAACAATCTCCCCCTTTGGTATTGATGGTAACAGTCATGAGAAAAATAAAAAAAAATTGTTCTCCAAAAATGAAGTCCAAAACTGGTCCCCAAAAAAGTGTGCTCCCCCTGAGCAAGTGATTTCTTCTGTGCATTTTCTTCCATACATTTTTCTCCATACTACTCCCCCTTTGACATCAATGACAAAGGATGTCAAAAAGAATCAAAGAATACAAAAATTCTACCTCATAGCTTGTAACTGGTAGTGTACAATTTGAAAGATATCTGCCAAAATTAGATTCAGGCTCTGCATGAATTTATTACTGTCAGGGATATTGGTTTTTGTCTGCTAGATCATGCCAGTTAGATAATGCATATGTTGCTTCGATGACCATTCTCCTTGAATTAATGCTTTAGATATCTCAACCCACTGAGTTATAAGACTGTCCAATTTTGGACCAAGTTTGTTTTTCAGTTCCTAGGCCTTCAACCTTATCCTTTCTTTTTCCTGCTCTAGTTTCTCTATCTTTTCCTCAAAAACTGCCATCTCTTGATCAAAAACTGAGGTAAGTTCTGAAGAACCTATCATATTATCTGCTATGTCATCTATCTCCTTTTGTGTTTTTTTAATCTCCTCATCAATGTCTTCAGTTAGGTGGTGAGGCTTGAAAGACTCTTTATATAAATCCTTATACTCCAAAATTATTGAATTAAGTACCAGTAATAAGGAATTAATATGCTCAGTACAATCCTTGATAGTATTCTCAAATAATTCACCTTTTTTCTTTATTCACCTTTTCCTTAATGGTTTCTTCATTGATCTTATCTATAGTTAGAACATTTGAAGCAATAAATTTGGACAATGTGTCCAATTTACCCAAAGAACCATCAATATGATCTACCTTACATGCCAATGCAATCATTTTCAAAATAGGCAATGTATCATCAATGGCCTTAAATACTAAGGCATTGCAATTTGTGATCCTCTTAATTGAATCCAAAAGAACATTTGTTACATTTGTAGGTCTAAAATTTGTAGTGGATGTGCTCGGTTCTACAATAACTTTCTTTTCATCAGACACTTGACCAATTACCTTAACAATTTCTTCCTTGTTTCCATCATTTGTTTCCTTTTTATTTACAGTTGTTGCTGATTTCTCACTCTATGTTATTACCTTTGCTTCTGCTCAATTCTCAGTCTGTGTATGTACCTCTACATCGATCAGTTTCTTAGTGTCAGGCTTCTTAGCTTTTGTCGGTATTTCAATGTTCTGAGAGTCAGCAGTGTTAACTGGTGACTCAGAGATCTCAACATTTGTAGAATCGGTTGTCTTTACCTCTGCAGTCTCTTTATCCATTACAATATTAAAATCCTGTGTATCTACATTCATAGTAAAAAGAATTTCTGATTCCAAATTAGTACCGTCATGAGTTGTTTCTTCAGCCTCCTTATCCGGTTGATTGTCTGTATGTAACGGTATCTCTGAAGTTATTGATGGGGTGTCCTATCCCGATGGAGAAAGGTTACCTATGAGCTTTATAATAGGTACACAACCAATTTTTCCTTTACCTTTATCCTTTTGATATACCTTTGTAAAAGACATCCATTTTTTGTCTCTCCCTTTCCTCTTTCTTTTCTTTTTCAACAAAAAATATGTCCCATTTGTCTGTAGTTTCATCTGCTATCTCTTTCACTCTCCCTTCCATTAGACTAGCCTGTCGATGAGCACTCACAAAAAATGACCGGTTGGCTTCAACAATCAGTTCATCAATCTCCTCCCTAGAATTAATGGGGTGAACAACCAACAATGCTTCAAACTTTAACTTTTTATCCAATTCCATCACTGACATTCTTTTAGCCTCTAATCTTAAGTATAAGTCATTAGGTTGATCATCTACAACCTCAATCAAAACTTTGTTGTAGATGTCAAGATGCAAAATAATGCTTTCCTCTATAGTCTCTTTGTCAGAATCCTTAAAAGAATGATAAAATTTATTTAACTTACTAAGATTACCTTCTTGTGTTATTTCATTGATAAATTTCTCCGGTGTAAGGGTATCTGGTGCCTTAGGTTCTTGTTTCTTCTTTGGAGTTAACTTCTTCTTAGGCTCCCTTATGGCCTGTTGCTTCTTCCTTAATGTTCTTCTCCATTTGGGAGAAGGAGAAGGTACTAGTGAGGGTTTCCTCTTCTTTCTTTTATCTCTCTTGAACTTTTCTACCTTACCATTGTTTGTATCCGAAGAAGTGACAACCAGTGAAACATGAGCTACCGGTTCCAGTCCTTCTAGTTCACTAGAAGAAACACCACTTATGTTCATCACATTTTTTTAAACTTCTTTAGCCATTTGGGATGCATCTCTGATGAATTTTTCTTTGCTTCTGCATCAAAATAACACTCTCAATAGTGTCAGCATTGCCAAAAATTTCTTCAGAGGGTTCCCTAGGTGCATCAAGAAGTGTCTTGGCATAAGCCTCAAGAATATTCAGATCAACTTCATATCCCATCTCTATTATCCAAATAGTTCTAGGAGTAATAGCTTCCATCCATTTTTCATCTCTTTTGATTACAAAACAAATTTTCTTATCATACTTATCCACAATACTCTACAGAATCCTTTCTCTAGCCTTCATTTTGGTTTGGAAGTTTTTGAAGTACTCTGCTACAATGTTATCACTATTAGAACCAATGCTGGTAATACCTTCCATGATTTTTCTACCTACCGGGATGTCATATGCAAAGTCCTTGTGACCAATATCGGGTATCTCCTTTGTGAAATAAAGCATTAAACACACAAGTAGATTCCCAAAATGGAATGTTCCCTTCTTATCACCCTTAATCTTCTTCAAGTTATCTAGCAGTTCATCTTTAAGCCACTCACAGATGTCAAATTTAGCATTTTTCTTAACCATCTCATACGCACTATGAATGCACAAATTAGAAACATGATTTAACCTATTTGCATGTGTAACACTGTATCCAAATACCATGCTCACATATTTCACATTTGCATTAGTGATATCATTAACCCTAAGAGATCTATTGTCAAATGTAGCTCTGGTTAGGTCCATAATACCCTTGTTTGGTATCTTCTTATTTTTGTCAGGTCTAGTACCGGGTGAGGGTAAACTAGTAACTGCCTTGATTGCCTCCTTAGTGATTTTATAAGCAGAATCTGGCCAAATAAACTCCCCATGAACTCTACTCAATACAAGATGAACTATTTCATCCAAAAATTTAGGAATGTTCAAAATTTCAACAAATCCTAAATCCTTAACAATATTATGCTCTGACTTGACTAAACCTTACTCATCAGTTATATCATCTCTGTACATGTTCCTCAAGTCATCAGACCCTGATTTCTCTATGTTGCAGTGAACATAAATCCTCAGGTCTTCGGCAAAAGCAACTCCCTTTGGAATCTTAGGAAAGGCTTTGATGGAATCATCTTGCTTAGCAATCTCATGAATGATTTTAAACACGAGTCTAGGGTGCTTAATGTTTTCTACCACAGTAGGGTTTGCAATAAATTCAGGTGCAGAAGATGAATTTGCCATTGCAAAAGATAAATACCTTTTAACTTGAAATCCTTGAATGCTTGAAAACACCTTGCTGCTTCACCTTAGAATGCCTTTTCTCTCTCTTTGCACTCTTCAAATGCATGGATGCTTGGTGAATTGAAATGAGGTTTTTCTAGTGCTTTATAACCAAAAAGTTCTCCAACAACTGCATTAAATGCTTACCAGTTTGGTGAAGTCTTAACATATATGTCGATAAAGAAGAAATATAACTTCTTACCATCAACCAAGGGTAGAATGCATGATTTTCAATTTTCTGCCATACCCCCTAAGGATTATTCTTTAGTTAGATGAAGAATCTCCTATCGGTGGAAGGTTACTCTGTTCTACCACTGTAGAGATAGATTCATCAACTCTCTGATCTCTCTTCATAATCCATTGTTTTGAAAATTCTTGCTTTATTTCGTTTACTTTTTCCTTTCCCTCTCATTAGATCCTTTATTGTTCTCCGATATAGTCTTGCTTCTACAAAAGTTTGCAATATGTCCAATCTTGTTACATGCATAACAAGTTACATTATTCCTCTGAATAGCTTTTCCATATCCTTGACCGGTTTGTGTTCTGTATTGATTAGATAAATGTCCAAATCTACCACAAACATAGCATTTCACATTCATTCTGTAATTTTATGAGTTATGACCAACTTTATTGCATGTGGAACATTGACCGGTGGGTAAATTTGTATTTTGATTATTTCTAAATCTGCACTGATTTTCTCTATGACCAAATTTGTTGCAATTAAAACATTTCCTATTAAATTTATAAGCATTAGGTTGTCTTACCAGTTTGTTGTGATCTTGATTATTTGCAGTCCCGAAACTTTCTCCAAATCTAATTGTATCTCCATCAGGTTTCTGTCTTTTCAACATGTCATCAAGTCTTTCTAAACGTTTCTTGAATTTGTCTTTGTGTTCATTTGTAGTGATCAACTCATTTTATAGAATGCCAACTTGTCTCCCAAGCTCATCTTTATCATGTTGCATGTGAATCAAATCTATCTTAAGCATATCATTTTCATGACAAAGTCTTAGATTTTCATTACCTCCATCATTAAGTCTCCTAGTCAAGTCTTCTTCATTCTTCTTCCTGTCTTCAATATCCTTACATAGCCTCATGGTTAAATCTTTCATTTCATTCCTCATGTTAGTGTTCTCTTGTCTCAGTTTTTCTGCAATATCTCTAAGAGTTTCCTTTTAATCATCCTGTTTCTGCATTTGCTCATGAAGTTATTTCCTCTTATTCTATGCTATAACCAAATTCTCCTGAAGTCCTTTAATGAATTCCTAGGCAATCCTCAAATCATCTTCAAGTTTGATATTCTTCAATTTTTATGCATCAAAATCTTCAAGAGATCCTTCCAACTGTTTTCTCAAACTCTCCAGTGGTACCAGTTTTAGAATCTTCCTCAAGCTGTTAGGCTTTTCCAAATAGAGGACCACGCTCTAATACCAATTGTTAGATGTATTGATAGACCCAAAGACAACTGAGAGGGGGGGTGAATCAGTGTCTAATCGGTGTATGGAATATTTGAACTTATTTATAACTTTGCAACCCAAATTAATGTACCGGTAAATAAGCAATAGTGCAGTAAAGAGAAAAAATAGAGACAACATAAATGCACACCATAACACAAGATGTTTTGGCAAGGAAACCTGATAAGAGAAAAACCTCGATGGGATTTGTGACCCACAATATTTACTTATTGGCCAATATGAATAAATATTACTTACAATAGGGGCCTGCACATGCAGGAAGGCCAACAATCTAGAGCTCACTGCTCAATGAAAGAGTTTCACTGACTACAACATGGATAATTAAATCCAAGACAATGTACTGCTCAAAATAGCATCTACAATGCTTGATTCAGTATCGGTTTAAGCTTTGTCAGAAACCATAACCAAAAACCTTGCCAGTGAATGATATTTGCTCACATAACCTATCTTCACTTGTTACAGAATCCTTTTGCTATCTTCTATGATCTATTACATAATTGCCTCTCTATGCTATATCAAAAATGACCTATAAGATCTCATACATATATGAGTCTTTACAATACATCATGTCGGCTTACAAATAATTAAATTATAATACAATTCACCTAAACAAAACTTGTCTCATATCAGCCTAGATGTCAGTATGCTTTATTGCCGGTGTAAACTAGATGCCAGTGAATGAACTTTGTTGTGCCTGTTGGTGCTGGAAAATGATGTTTGTGTTGCTGGTGAACCTATAGAATCCTAGTACCGGTTGGTTGCCATCAATGCCAACATCAACCATTCACATGTGGGTGTAGAATGCCAACAGATTGGAACTAGCTAAAAATAGCTAGACTATTCCTATTCTCCTTCCCAACATGGATCACCTAGAAAAAAACATTTAGGGGCAAGGTATCCATGTCCTTTCTCATCATTCCTCTCATGGATCACTTGGAAAAACACATCTAGCGTGTATCCATGCTCTCTATTTCCTTCTCATGAACTCATAGCTTTTCTATTGATAGTTCATGGATGATGTGTGCTTTGCTCTTTAATGTGATCACTCGTGTTCTTGAGATGACATTTTTCAAGAATGATATTAGTAGTTGAGACATTTTGGATATCGAGGTCTCTTTGGCTAGTTGACTTGAGGTCTTGTTTTTGGTCTTTAGCTTTTTTTGTGCGTTTTTTTGTGTCTTTTGCCTGTGTTTGTCTTTTTGTCTTTGTTTGCCATTTTATTTTTGTCTTGTTTTTGTGTGCCCTTGCATACATTTGAGTGAGTTAAGATCCTAAGATTGGGGGCTTGATCCTTCAAAATTAGTGATGTGTTATACTCCTTGTGATCATGCTCTTCATTGCTCCTCTTCTTTATCTCTCTTTCGTCTACTTTACCATGAGTATTTGCATGGGCTCATACTTCTACTAAAGTGGGGGCTAAATGTAGCATCCTAAATTGTACTCACTTACAATTTAGTCCACATTTTGGGCCCTCATCTTAGTGTTCATCTCCCAATGCTTAATTAAGACCTTATTATGCTTACATCATACAAATATGGCCTTATTTTCACTTTAAGCCTTGAATGGCCCTAAAATGGGGTAAGACCAAGGCATGGTGCCCTGGTCCTCATTGAGACCAAGGCGTAGTGCCTTGGTCCTCACGAATAGGACCCCAATATGGCCGCTTTTAATGGTCACAATGATTTGGAGGGAATGTGATCTCCATGTCGGCCTTTGTAGGAAAATTAAGATTTTTTCCCAATAGGCAAGTATATAAGGAGTTCCACCCCCCTCATTTGAGAGATAGGAAAAATAGATGGAAGAAATTATAATCATCAATCATTCAAGCATTAAATTATTCATCATCAAACATTTCTAGAGGTCTTCAAGGCTACATTATGTATTCATGAATTGTGGAGCAACATTATATCATTCATATGCAAGCATATGTGTGTGATTAGGGTTTTGTCATGTTTATGCCATTTTATGCAACATATGTGATTAGATTCAAGAAGAAAAGCATTGTTATTAGTAATTACAAATCTAAGGTATATCCTTCCATTGTTTATTCTAGTATTTGTAATATTTCAATCAAGGTTAATTCCTAAAGTGGGATTCGACTCAGACAAACCCCTATTCCCAACCTATTTCCCTTTCTTTCTATGTGCATGAAATAGGTCTGGAGTTACGATTTTTAGAATCAATATTATTTACAGAGATGAATCAACTCCCTTTGGTGTGCAAAAAGTTTTCTCCAGTCCCAACATTTTTGGAGCTTTTTGGGGGATCAAGTTTGAATCTACTTATATTTCTTAGATCCAAGTGTGTGCTTCAATCCAACGACTGTAACTTGTTGTTTTTATGTTTTTACCTTCATTTTCAACACTTTACCCTAATTTCAGCCTTTCAACTCACAAAAGAGGACAAACAAATTTACACTTGAAATCCAATCAGCATTTGCAATCCTTATCCTTGCTAATTTGTGACTAAATATATTGGATTCAATCTCTCTTTTGAATTTAAAGGTCCCTAAGAAAAAATTAGTGGTTTTACTACATCTTGTGGTCGAAACCCTAATTTTCACCCTTTACAACTACATTACTATGTTTAAATTATAAAATAAAACAATGTATAGTGACCATCTATTGTGATAGTCAAAGTATGTTCTAGCTAAGAACTCGACATTTCATGCCAAGACAAAGAAAATTCATGTATAATATCATTTTGTCAAAAATATGTTCAAGGATGGTAAGGTGAAGCTAGTTAAGGTAGAGACTACGAATGTTGCAAATTCTTTAACTAAGTTATTGAGCACATATCCTAATGTCACCAATTTTCTTATTTTTTACTAATCCATTATGCATCTTCTACTAGTTTGATTATTCATACCACAAGCATTCTATGATTTTTTTTCCTTTACATTCTTCTTCATATTAGGGTTTACCTTATATGGCATTTTTATTTTGAGGTCACTCCTTTAAGTTAAATTCTTTCATTATCCCTACTTCTTCATTAATTATCTTGAAGCTTGCAAATGTATGAGGAAATAAGTTTTCATACTTTGATGATATTTTTAAAACTTAGCATTACTCTTTTTCTTTTCAATAGTCTCTTATTGTTTCCTATTTGGGGCTACCTTTTGTTGATACATTTTCTTCTCTTAGTTTTAATGGTTGATTGTAGTTCCTTTTTTAAGATTTTATATATGATGCTAATATTCTTTCTCCTTATTTGTTATCTATATTTAGCTATGGTTCTTCTTGATTTATTATTTGCTCTTTTTGTGTGGTGTAGCATCATTTTTTATAATATTTTCCATGTTTATCCTTCCTTTCTTGGTGATTTCATTGTGTGTTATATTGTTTAAATTTCACTTGGATATTCTTCTATGGGTAAGAATATAATTTCTCTCATATTTTCAAGTGCATTGTAAATGTATTTGTTGGGATTATAGAAATTGAAGGTGCATTGAAATTCCATTTGAAGTTCCTCCCAACTTCTTGTTTTTTCCCTTTTTTGATTCATGTACCAAGTTTGATTATGGATGAGTTTCAAATAGAACATCTATATGTATAATATTGTACAATATTCTCATCGTGCTTCCCATATAGTGGTGTAGATGGTTAAACATTGTTGTGGTCATGTTATTTTATCATAATTGGAGATTTATTTATATTTTTCTTCTCTGGGTAAATATCTTGTTTTAATGATGATTTTTATTATTCTCCATTAGGAATGTTATTGTGATGTGTGTTCCACCACCTTGTGGCATTTAAAATTATATGTTGGTGTCTTATCTTAGTTCTTCCTTGTCAATATTTCTCTCCACTTCTTCTAGGTATGTTTCTAGGTATGGAGTCTAAGGAATCTTTTGATTTCTTCTGAAAATAACCCATCAATAGACTCCAAAAGCTCTATATAGGGGTTGCACAAAGAATTCTTCAAATTTGATATAGTGAGATATCATGAACCAAGAATCCCACAAGGAAAACAAAAAATTGAAGGGAAGAATGGAGAGCATAAGGACAGACACAACATGTGTCTTATTGTCTAAACAATTTGAAAATCTGCAGAAGATATTGGAGGAATTTTGGACCATCTACCAGAAAAATATGGATAACACAAGGTCGCACCAGAGGATCCTTGATAGGTTAAACATGCTACTGCAAGATCAGACACTGAGTAACAAAAGGATAAATAAGGTTAAAAAACTAATTGACACTCATCAAGGATTCACAACAGAGTTGAGAATTGAGTATGAGGAATGTAAAGGGATCGTTAATCAGGGATTTCCAAGTGTGGTAGATGATACAAGGGTTATGAAGAATAAACACCAATGGATTACCAAGTGCAAATCTCTACTTAGTTCAGCCCTTAGTGTTGCCCATGTGGATATGTTGGACATGAATGAAACAGGGGAACAAGTTAAAAATTTCATTACAGCAGAGATAGCGGTTAGAGACATTATCTTCAACGCCTACACAAATAAGGATGAAGGGTATCTTTGACATATCCAAAAATGTGGTCAGTAGCTGGATGGAAAGAATTAGCCTGTGTCATTGTAGTTTGTTTTGTTTATAGCAGTTAGTGAGTCAGTTAGTTTTATGTTAGTTTTAGTTTGTACTAATGAAAGGGTGTGTCCTTTCATTCATATCTTTTTAGTCATATATATATAGAGAGTCATTTTGTATTCTAGGAGGGGAAGGGGGAGAAAATTATTATCTTTTAGATTGTCTGTTGGAACTAGTAGTGTTATGTAAAATAGGTCTATAGAAATGAATATCCATTTTTGTGTAAGCAAGTGTATCATGAAGTACCTATGAGTCTGCAATTTTTGTACACCCATTGTTCCAAGAAAGTAATATACAAGATTCGCTATTTTTATCTTCAGATCATTTCATGTTATATGATGTTGACGGTTTAAAATATTTTGGATAAATCTGAAAAGGGTTTGTTGCAGTGTTTTATCATCTGTTGTTATAAAGATAACATAATTGTTTTTGTTGTTCTTATAGCATACATTGAATTCATTGCAGTGATGGTCTTGTTTCTTCACACTGTCTCCAAAGATTACAAATATCTATCCATTAAGTAACATGTAAATTGTCAAATAAGGCACTGGTCTGTTATTGGTTCATGTGAATAAATTAAGTGTGCACAAAGTCCTCACCAAAGAAAATACATTATTAATTTTTACTTGCCTTGTTCTTTCATAATTACTCTATGTTCCAACAACATTCTATTATAACTTTTATTTATATTCAATTATACTCAAACTTTCAGATTAAAACAAGTCAAAAGCATATCATAAAGCATAGTTGGGGGAAATTGTTTGCCATTTGTAAATAGCTAGATTCAATAATTTAAATTCACTATAAAGAAATCTCTTTATGCTTTGGAGATTGAGGTATACCCACCCAAGTCTAGTGGAGCCTAAAGTGCAAAGGAATTTGGTCTTTGACCATTCCTGTTCGTTGGCCAAGGTTGATTGGATCAGTTAGGGATTTGGCAAGTCCCTTTGATTTCTAATCTATGGTTTTGGGAACCAACAAATTGGCAACTCTGTTGGGGAGTTGTCATAGGAGGTGTTCAAAATTTATGGTGGTTTTGTTTTAGACTCTGCTAAAGGAGCCCAGAAGATCAATAAAAGTATTATTCCTCTTAGGAGGTGGCGACTCTACATTTAATATATGAGTAATAATTGGTATTTTGAAAAAGTAAGAGAAACCCCTAGGAATCTATCAATAATATTTATGCAGGGGAGAAGGTCTTTGCACAAGGGACAAGATAATCTTGTTCAGTTGAGTCCAAAGAGAAGAAACAAAGAAAAGATATCAACATCAAATATGGCATTTGGGGGTTATAAGAAGTTTCCTCGTAGAGAGGATGGTTCTTCATCTGGTGATAGATTTGAAAATATGGAGGAAAATCCTTTTTATAATGTAAATACAAAAGAAAATAAAAATGGCCATGATGAAACCCTGACTGCTGAGGAACAGGAGGACATGTAGTTGGATGCAATTATTCTTAGAATGGCTGACTTAAATGGAGATGAATCTAAAACGGCAAAGGCTCTTAAGAGACAACCAGATTGGGTAATTAAGAAACTCATATTAGAAAGAGATGCCATTCAAAGCCCTAAGTCAAACAGGGTTGAAGAAGAGAAAGGAAGAGGTGAATCTAGTAGGCTAACAACTCCTAGGTATAGTCCCCCTCACCTAACAAACTCGGAACAGCCATTTAGGGTTTATAATAATCCATTATTGGATGTTGTGGATAATAATTGTGAGAAGAGGTGTAAATGATATTCAAATTTATGTTCAAGTCTGAAGTTATGTATATTATTATTCTTGTTACTAATATTTTCTATGTCCTATGTCACAAGTTTTTGAAGATAACATTAATAATTTTGATGTTTCTCCAGTACTTCATATGCATGTACTTATAGCCTATGATACACTGATCAAAGCATGCCTTGATCAGTCATGTCTTTTAGACATGCCCGATCAAGACATGTCTTGATCAGTGCATAGACACCCCTTCAGTTAATATTATTAGGTCCCCGAGACAACTGAGAGGGGGGGGGGGTGAATCAATTGTCAAATAAATTCAAACCAAAAACCAATTAACCAACTAGATGCTTAATATTGGTAAACCAATTAAATATGCCGGTAGATAGTGTTAACAGTAAATTGCTATACCGGTAAAGATTAATGCATGAAACATAAACATAAAGTCATCCACAACACATAACACCAATATTTGTACGTGGAAACCCTATAAGGGGAAAAACCATGGTGGGAAACCTTACCCACAATTAGATGATACTATTGCAGATAGTAAGTGTACATCAATGGGGTCTGCACATGCAGAAATACCAATAGCCTAGAGCTCACTGCTCAATCACAAAATGAGAGTCACACTGACTATAGTTGGATGGTTAAATCCAATAAGAAAGTAATGCACAAAATAGCATCTTCATATGCTGGATTCAGTACCGGTGTAATGCTGATATGCTTATACAAAAACCTAGCTTCACCTTCAAATGATGTCTTCGTGTATAGCTCTGCTTAATCTCGCATATACCTTCACTCAATTGTTTTTCGCATTCCACGCTTGACCTTACAAATAAGATCTTACATTTATACCATAACCTAAGACCAATTTTAGTAGGTCAGCTCTACAAGATATTACAATAAACATTTTACATACAATATAATATCTAATGCAATAACTAATTAAACATGTCATCTTAATGCATTTACATCAATAATAAATCATTTCCATAGCATGCCATGTTGATCTGGAAAATATAAACCTACCGGTGTAACCCTAGATAACCCTGGACCTATTTGTCGGTAAAAGAAAATATGCAAATATGAATATGCCAATGATCAATTCTTCAAAACAAAGTGTCCACATGATGTCTTTGACATTATCAAGTGTCTTCCATATTATTTTAGGTACCGGTGAACATTATATCCTGTCGGTGAACCATATACCAGTAATTGTGCAATAGTTACTTTCTTGCCGGTGAATGTTGCTGGATCTCCAAAGTGCTTGTTTTCAGTAGGTGTTGACATCAATGACAAAACCATACCAAAATACCAACAATCTCCCCCTTTGGCATTGATGGCAACACAAGATGGAAAAACCATCAAAGTGCCAAAACAAAAATGCCAAATACCAAAAACCAACAATCTCCCTTAGACAACAATTTCTCCCCCTGGGAGTAACATGTGTTTATCCAAAGATTTGTTTTCAATACCAATCTTTTCTCAAAAGATAATGTGTTTTTCCATAGATATCTCTCCCCCTTTGACATCAAATTCCAAAGTTACAAAAATCAAGTTCATACAAAATACCAACTACTCCCCCTGAGAAGTGGCTTCCTCATCAAAGATCGGAGTAAAACATTTGTCTTTTAATTCTGTCGATTGATGACAATCATCAACTATCTAAGTCTCTACCGGTGGTGGTATGACTCCAAGCTGATCTCTGAGATATTCAAAAGTCTCCTTAGGTAAAGGTTTTGTGAAAATATCTACAAGTTGTTCTTTAGTATTCACATAAACCAGTTTTATTCATGATTTTGCATTTTCCATTTTTAAATTGTAATTGAAATATTTTCTCAACTAATTGACCAACACTTAAAAGATTATGCTTTAATCCTTCAACATAGTAGATATTGTCAGTGTTATGCTTACCATCAAGAGATATTGAACCCTTACCTTTGATTGAACAGGCTTTTTCATCTCCAAATCTTATTAAACCTCCATTGTATTCTTGAAAGTTCAAGAATTTACCTTTGTCTCCAGTCATGTGATGTGAGCATCCTGAGTCAATGATCCATTGATCCTTTGGTTCAACTTTAGCTGCTAGGGCTTATTCTACTGGTTGAGCACTAGGTGCCAGTTGATCCTTTGTTATAGCAACAAAAACCCATCCATTGTCTATTGGATCCTCATCAGAATCATCAATCACACCTTCATCAGCAATGTAACAGGATTTATCTTTGTTCTTCTTAAATCTGTATCTCTGATATTCAGGATTAGGCTTGTATGTTCTTCTAGCTTCTTCTCTTAGTCTAGCATGTCTATCAGGGCATCTCGAAGCCATATGACCAATCTTATTGCAGTTAAAACATTTAAAGGGTGCTTTACCTTCATACTTACTTCCAACTGGACCTTTTGGCATTTTTCTTGCAAATAGTGCTTCAAGTTCTTCAAGCTCTTCATTTTCCTTCCTAGTTTCTTCAAGTTCTCTTGCATAAAAGGCTTTCTAGTCTGATTTGTCAAATGATGGAGCAGATGATGTTGATGCTTTACAGGCCAAATCAGTTTTTATAGTAGCAACAGGACCAAATTCCTCAATTCAAAGGCTGGAAGTTTTCCAATCAATGTATCCCTAGTTACTGATGTATTAGGCATTGTTCTCAACTCATTTATAGCAGTAACCTTCATTTTATATGCCGATGGAAATCCTCTTAAGATTTTTGAAACAATTTCATCTTCACTCAGGGTTTCTCCACAACATTTAATACCCAAAACAATTTCATTTACTCTTTCCATAAAAGCAGAAATCCTTTCATCTTCTTCCATTTTCAGATGTTCATACCTGACTCGGAAGCTTTCAAGTTTTACAATCTTGACTATGGAATCTCCTTCATTTAGTGTTTCCAAATGATCCCAAATAGCTTTAGCAGTAGACCTATCTGATAATTCCATGATTTGTTGATCTGATAATGCGCTCAAAAGTGCTTCTCTTGATTTGCAATCATTCTCTTCATCTTTAGCTAAGGTAGTTGGAGCAGTCTTACCAGCTATAGCACTAGTATAACCATTCTTTGTAACTTCCCAGATGTCTTTACCAATGCAATTTAGATGTGTCTCCATCCTGATCTTCCATATCCCATAGTTGGTTCCATCAAGTTTTGGATTGTCCTTCCTGAAATAATTAGTAGACATTGGATCTCCTCAAGTTGTTAAACTTTTGCAAAAGAGGACTAGGCTCTTATACCAATTGTTAGGTCCTAGAGACAATTGAGAGGGGGGGGGGTGAATTAGTTGTCAAATAAATTCAAACCAAAAACCAATTAACCAACTAGATGCTTAATACTAGTAAACCAGTTAAATATGCCGGTAGACAGTGTTAACAGTAAATTGCTATATCGATAAAGATTAATGCATGAAACATAAACATAAAGTCATCCATAACACATAACACTAATATTTGTATGTGGAAACCCTGTAAGGGGAAAAACCACGGTGGGAAACCTTACCCACAATCAGATGATACTACTGTAGATAGTAAGTGTACATAAATGGGGTCTGCACATGCAGAAAGGCCAACATCCTAGAGCTCACTGCTCAATCACAAAATGAGAGTCACACTGACTACAATTGGATGGTTAAATCCAATAAGAATGTACTACACAAAATAGCATCTTCATATGCTAGATTCAGTACTGGTGTAATGCTGATATGCTTATACAAAAACCTAGCTTCACCTTCAAATGATGTCTTCATGTATAGCTCTGCTTAATCTCGCATATACCTTCACTCAATTCTTTTTCGCATTCCACACTTGATCTTACAAATAAGATCTTACATTTATACCATAACCTAAGACCAATTTTAGTAGGTCGGCTCTACAAGATATTACAATAAACATTTTACATACAATTTAATATCTGATGCAATAACCGATTAAACATGTCGACTTAATGCATTTTCATCAATAATAAACCATTTCCATAGCATGCCATGTTGATCTAGATAAGATAAACATGCCTGTGTAACCCTAGATAACCCTGGACCTATTTGCTGGTAGAAGCAAATATGCAAATATGAATATACCAATGATCAATTATTCAAAAAAAAGTGTCCACATGATGTCTTCGACATTATCAAGTGTCTTCCATATTATTTCAGGTACCGGTGAACATTATATCCTGCCGGTGAACCATATACCAGTAACTGTGCAATAGTTACTTGCTTGCCGGTGAATGTTGTTGGATCTCCAAAGTGCTTGTTTTCAGTAGGTGTTGACATCAATGAAAAAACCATACCAAAATACCAACAAATATAAACACATTACTTATGTGTTGTGTTGTTTAATCATTGGTCACATCTGTCCTCTTTAACGTGTGTTATACCGATCACAATTGGTCACACTATTAACATATGCCGATAGTTATTAATAATCGGGGGAATGTATAGTTTACCCTATAAGTGATTTGGATAAGTTTAAATATAATCAACGAATAAATGATTCAGTATTAATATGTGTTTTAGAATGATAACTATTATAGTTATCATATGATAGCATTTAATCAATGCTATCATATGACAGCTATGATAGTTATAATTCTGGTCTGATCACAACATTATTAATATTATCAGTTATGCATCTGAGATGGTTATAACATGTTCATTTATTTAATCATGAGGTCTATACTTAAGTTGTAGCTATATCAATAAGGTAGATGATTGAATAAGAGATAAATGAAGTCTCTCATTCAATCATTTATCTTACCAAAGCTACTAAGTTTCAACACTCCCTCTTAGCTAGGGAAGATAATTATAGACCCATGAAATAAGCATCATATTTCTCATAATAAAATGTATTATATGACTACATAATACAAGGGATCATATTACATATTCTCATAACATGAAACATCACATAATGAGTGACATAGGAATATATCACATCATCTCGTGATATAGATATCACATAACACATGATACCTTGGATATAAAAAAAAACTTAGGAATGTTGAATTCCCTTATATCCAAGTTATGGCATGTGCACTGACATTACATCCCATAATGTCTACCATAACACATCATGGCACATCAATGAGTCAGAGTGATATCAAGTCAGCATGATATCAACATTACAAGATCGTCACCTCATAATGTTTAATACAAGTGTTCATAGTCTAAAAGATCATCACCTTTTAGATTTGTAAACAGGGGGTGGAGCCCATAAAGTCATATCATGACAAAAGAAGCTTACACACATTAAAAATCTCATATATTAGTATAGATTACAAAAAATTGATTATAACTCAATCATACCAAAACCTTTTCTGAAGTGTTCAACTTTTACTCTGGCTAGAGGTTTGGTCAGTATGTCTATTGTCTGGTCTCCTGTATTGATATATTGTAACTGAATCACATTTCTATCCACCATATCTCTCACATAGTGATAATGGAACTCAATGTGTTTGGATCTATCATGAAACACGTGGTTTACAGAGAGTTTTATACAACTCTGATTGTCACAATGAATTATAGTAGGCTTCATTGGTCCTCTGATTAATCCCACAAGTAACTTTCATAGCCATACAGCTTCTCGTGCAGCCATGGAAGCTACAATATATTTAGCCTCTATAGAGCTCTGAGCTACTAAAGACTATGTTCTGCTAGTCCAAAATATCATGGTTGAACCCAAACTGAAGCAGCAACCTAAGGTGCTTTTCCTGTCAGTCACACTTCTAGCCCAATCTGAATCAGTGAACTCATGTAGATTTAAATCAATATTCTCATACTTGAGTCCATAGTTGAGAGTGCCATGAAGGTATCTCATTATGTGTTTTACTGGCCTAAGATGAATCTCCTTAGGTTCACACATGAATTGACTTGAGGCATTTACTGGATAACAGATATCAGGTCTAGTATTGACTAGATACATTAAAGATCCAATCATCTATCTATAGAGTGTAGGATCTACCAATGGGGAATCTGTTGCTGCATCCTTCAGTTTGTGAAGATTAGTCTCCATGGGAGAATTCATTGGTCTGCAGTTCATCATGCCAAATCTCTTCAATATGTCTAAGGTGTACTTCCCTTGATTAAGCACAATGTTGTTAGAGTTTTGCCAAACTTCCAACTCAAGGAAGTAATGTAGAAGGCCTAAATCCTTCATATCAAACGCCTTCTCAAGGTCTTTCTTACATTGATCAATAAGATGACCTTCTCCTATAATTAAAATATCATCAACATACAAGATCAATATCAATATATCACCTTTGAATAGTTTGAAGTATAGATTTGGATCTATGTCATTCTTTGAGAATCCCAATCCCATGAGGTAGCTATCAATTCTTTCATACCAGGCCTGAGGGCTAGTTTCAGTCCATATAAGGCTTTCTTTAATCTGCACACATGTGATTCTACATTGTGGATCTCAAACCCTTCTGGCTGCTCTAAGTAGACTTCCTCCTCAATTTTCCCATTCAGGAAAGCAGTCTTTACATCCATCTGATGGACTTTCCATCATTTGGCTGATGCAATAGCTAGTACTGCTCTGATTGAGGTGTATCTAGCAACTAGAGCGAAAGTTTCATCATAGTCTATTCCCTCCTTTTGTGAGAACCCTCTGGCAACAAATCTAGCTTTGTGTTTCTCTATGCTACCATCTACAGCATGTTTGATTTTGAATAGCCGCTTGGATGAAACAACATATTTTCCTTTTGGTCTAAGAACATTTTCCCAAACATCATTGTTTAAGATGGATTGATATTCCTCTGACATGGCATCTTTCCATACTTGGTGTTTAAGTGCTTCTGATACATTAGAAGGTTCTATTTTGGAGAGATCATTCATTAAGGCTACATAGCTAGTGAATCTTTGGGGCCTCTTACTTTCTATAAAGGTCCTTGAAGGAGCTACAAACTTCCTTGCATCTTCCATTGTTTTGTGAACCCATAGTGGTCTTTTCTTAGGGTTTTCCTAGTGTGGAATCTGAACTTCATTCTCACTCTCTTCTGAATACTCCCTCTGAGCCTCAATAACATGATGCTTTTCTAGGTCTGAAGATGGAACATAAGTCTCTGACTCAATAGAGTATCTAGCCCTTTTGAAGGATATGTCTTCTTCAAATATTACATCTCTACTAAGTTCAATATTACTATGTCCAGGTACAAATATCCTATAGGCTTTAGAAGTTTCACCATACCCAACAAAGATTCCTTTTCTTCTAGAAGGTTCTAGTTTTGTTCTTTTCTCTTTAGGTATATGAATATAAACAGGGCACCCGAATATCCTAAAGTGAGTGATGTCAGGTTTTATACCTATGAAAACTTCTTTAGGGGTTTTATCTTCAATGTGGGAGTGAGGGCATCTATTTTGTATGTATACAGCAGTGTTGGAGGCTTCTGCCCAAAGATGTGTTTCTAAGTTTTGGTCAAGAAGCATCTACAATGGTTCTATTCTTTCTCTTAGCAACCCCATTTTGTTGGGGGTTGTAGGGGACAGTGAACTCTCTCTTAATCCTAGCAGCTTTACAAAATTCTCTAAATATGTCTAAGGTGTATTCCCTCCCATTATCAGTCCTTAAGGTTTTTATTTTTCTTTTGAAAGAGTTTTTCAGAGACGGATTTGAATTCCTTAAATCTCTTGAGAATCTCTTCTGATTCCTTAGGTTTAATAAAATAGATCCAAGTCTTCCTGGAGAAGTCATCAATGAATATTACATACTAAAGGAACCCCCCTAATGATGGTACAGACATTGGCCCACATAGGTCAGAGTGAACTAGCTCTAAACCATTGTTTGTTTTCCTAGAACAGTTCTAAAAGGAACTCTTAGTATTTTTGCCTAGGGCACACCCCTTACATGTACCAGAATGGTATTGTTTTAACTTATGCAAACGAATTACTAATTTTTCCATTGAACATAAAGAATGAAAGTTTAAATGGCCTAATCTTCTATGCCAATTTCATTTGAAACTGTAATCTCATGAAGTAGGGCTAGGTTAGATTCAGTACATACCTCGTATAAATAGCCTTTTCTATGTCCTAGGGTTGTAGCCTTCTTGATGGAAGAATTTTGTGGCCATACTAGAACTTTACCATTCATGAATGTTATTCTGTACCCATCATCTTCAAGTGTAGATATGTAGATTAAGTTCCTCTTGATGCCAGGAATGTATAGGACTCTAATGAGTTGAAGAGACATGCCTATCTTCAGCTTAATGGTGCAGGTACCGACGCCTTTCACTGGATGTGCAGAGTCATCACCAATGGTTACTTCCTCATTAGTTTCTTCTACCATGGAATCCAGTAATTCTCTATACCCAGTGATGTGTCTTGAAGACCCACTATCAATGATCCAGGTGTTAGATTTATTGGACACTTGACTGGAGAGAGCAAAGTAGAATACATGCTTCTCGGAGTCATATTCTTCCCTTTTAACTTTTGCAAATGTAGCTTGTTGTTTGATTCTATCTGGACATCTTGCTGCATAGTGTCCATATTGATCACACCTAAAGCATTGAATGTGAGAGTTGTCTCTTTTAGATGATCTTTTGTCATGTCAGTTCTTTCTCTTCTTGAAGTGTTTCTTCTTGTTTTTCTTATTGGAGTTGGTATTTAAAACATGGAGATATTCATCTATATTCTTTTGTTTGATCCCCTTCTTATTTAGCCTTGACTCTTCTTGAAGACAATCTTCTCATAGCCTATCAAATTTTGGATATTTATCTCTTGGATGAATGTCTCCCATGTACTAGGCAACCCATCTAGAGCAATGAGCGTTAGCTCTTTGCTCTGGATCTCATATCCAAGTGTTGCCAGTTCATCCCTTAGGGATAATATCCACATAAAGTATGCATTGATTGACTCCCCTTTGTTCATACTTATATGGTTTATTTCTCTTTTTAGAGCTAGGGTTCTACTTGCATTACTTATTTCAAACGCACTTTCGAGTGATTTGAACATCTGATAGGCAATTTCATGTTTTGTTATTATTGGTATGATGTGATTTCGTACTCTGTCGACTATGATCTTCATAGCTTTTTCATTTCCCTCGACCCATGTTGATTTGTCAGGTTCAACCTCTGGTTCTTCAGATTCAACTTTAATAAATGATTCAACCTTGTTTTCTTTTAGAATCATTTTAATTCTGAACTTCCATGCTGAGAAATTGTCGCCTCCTTCAAGTTTGTCCTCAAATCTGATAACGTTAGCCATGGGAAAAAAGATGTTTATATATTTGGTTTGAACTTCTCAAATTTGAATGCCTTGGGTTCGATCAATGTGACTATGATACCATGTAAATGATATTCAAATTTATGTTCAAGTCTGAAGTTATGTATATTATTATTCTTCTTACTAATATTTTCTATGTCTTATGTCACAGGTTGCTGAAGATAACATTAATAATTTTGATGTTTCTCCAATACTTCATTTGCATGTACTTATAGCCTATGATTCACCGATAAAGGCATACCTTGATCGGTCATGTCTTTTAGACATGTCTTGATCGGTGCATAGACACCCCTTCGATTAATATAAACACATTACTTATGTGTTGTGTTGTTTAATCATTGGTCACGCCTTTCCTCTTTAACATGTGTTATACCGATCACAATCGGTCACGCTATTAACATATGTCGACAGTTATTAATAATTGGGGTAATGTATAGTTTACTCGACAAGTGATTTGGATAAGTTTAAATATAATCAACAAATTAATGATTCGGTATTAATATGTGTTTTACAATGATAACTATTATAGTTATCATATGATAGCATTTAATCAATTCTATCATATGATAGCTATGATAGTTATAATTTTGGTCTAATCACAACATGATTAATATTATCGGTTATTCATCTGAGATGGTTATAACATGTTCATTTATTTAATCATGTGTTCTATACTTAAGTTATAGTTATATCGATAAGGTAGATGATTGAATGAGAGATAAATGAAGTCTCTCATTCAATCATTTATCTTACCGAAGCTACTAAGTTTCAACAAGAGGGATAAATGGAAAAATATACCCTACAATGAAAATAGAAACTAGTATAATTATGGACAATACAATAATCATAATGATGAAAGAAAAACTAACAATGGGGAAATAGTTGGTAACTGTAATGGTAGAGATAGGATCAACAATGTAAGCAATAATAGGGGGAATTATGGTAATAATGGAAACTATGGCAACAACGGTAATGGGAACAATTGAAATGGAAATAACAATAATGGTAGAGGTAACAATGGAAATAATGGTAATAATGGAAGAAATAGAAATTAACAAACTAACAACTATGGTGGCACACCACCTATGACCATTGAAAGGTACAAACAGATGGATTTCAGTGGGATAGTTGGATATCCTAATCAGATTTCAAATGATTTAAGATCAACTATCCCTAAATTCACTAGATATGGAACTGATTCTGCAGAACAACACATAATAAATGTAAAAAATACCATTGAAGAGTTTGAAATCCCTTATGAAGATGTTTTATGAAATTTTGTGTTCAATCTCTAACAGAGGATGTAGGAGAATGGTATAGGAATCTTCCCGACAGATGCATCGATAGTTGGCAAGAGTTTGTGACAATATTCTTGGAAGAATTTGGAGAACATAATGGTACTTCATTTGCATCTCATGAGTTGACTAGCATAAAGAAAAATCAGAATAAATCAGTCTATGAATTTAATAACAGGTTTAATAAAGTACTTAATAGAATAACAAGAGATATTAGACATGTTGATTCATTTTTGATTGATTTTTATTTGAGTGCTTTTGACAGCAAGACTCGTTATGAGATCCTATCTCACAAACCTAATACCTTGCAGCAAGATTTTAAAACAACTACTACCATTGAAAATAACAAAAAGGTTGCTGGGATAATTTGCAAGAGAGATGATCCAAAATTATATAATCCCAGAGAAACAAAAAAGGATGAGTTTGGCCAAATCATGGACATGTTGAAAGACATGTAGGGTAAACAAAATCAGAATGAGAAGTTGTCCCCATATAAAAGTAACAAGCCTATAAGTTACAATAGACCAAGATTTCATGACATGCCATATAATACAAACTGGAAAGATCGTAAGTAGGTAAATGCAAATCTAAGCAAAGAAACTCCTAATCCATTGAAGAAGGTAAATAATTTTGTGGAAGAATATCCATGGTGTGAAGTCTACAATTTACCCCATGTTGCAGAACAATGTATGATTGCTCAGGGTCTTGCAGAAGAGAAGGATCATGAGAGTGAATATGAGCCCACAGTGAATGTACTTTCATCAGATTCATTTTGGGGCAAGGATGAGGATTCATCTAAGGATGAGCAATCATTAGATGTACAATGGAGAAGAGAGAGCCAATAGCACAGTGTGCAACATTTTTTTACTAATGATGATGCAGACATCCCATCCCTGAGGAGATTGTTTCATAATGGAGAGCTGATGCATTCCTTGAGAAACTTAATAGATGAAGAAAAGAAAGCCTATACTACGACAGTAGTAGCTCAAGCAAAAAGGAATTAACAGGTAAGGAACAAAATAGTGAACCCAGGGCAGGGTAAGCCATCCGAGATATTTGCAAAAGTTCCTAAAGCTAGTGGAAATCAAGACACCATTGCTCACAAGGAAAAAGAAGGTGCAATAGAAAAGGTCAAAAAAACAGAACCTCTTAAATCAACAAAGCTATAATGCCCCGCCAGGAAACCCCTAAGGGTTTAAGTTAAAAACACTCAATTAGAGTGTAAATATTTTATTTTTTTTATAATAATACTAAGAGTAGTTAATCATAAGTTACAACATTAAGATAGATTGAAGTTATCTCAAAGTTATCTCTAACTAGATAACACAGCGGAAGGCTAAAACGATCCTAAGGAGTTTCCTAACGCGATTACATAACCTTACACCTAACTCAACTTGCATCATAAGATCCATTAAACTGGATAACATAATTGCGAGATAATGCATAGATCTTGATTATATATGTGTTCAATGGTTTGACACCTTATAACTTTAGGAAGCGTTCATTTACTTTGGTGGTTAGGAGGCCATTGAGAGGTTATTTATTCATTGCACTTAAATTCATAATTACATTAAGAGGCCTCCAAAAAGGTTCATGCGTTTAGTATAATGAAGTTCATTCATTGGGTTTAGGGTATCCATTCACAATCAATTTCATCCTTTAATATTAAATGCATGGTTAATCATATGAGATTCATTCATTAAGGATTAACTACAATTAATAGGGTGAGGTCCCTTCATTTGATTTCATGCATAGCCAACTAATGAGTTGTAGTTCTTATATGAAAGATAAAATGTGAGTAGCCATAGAATTCATTTGGAGTTTTGATAATGCAAATAAATGGACTGATTTCATTAAGGTGGATATGCATTAGGACACCCGAGAGCATCCTTTAAATTAAAATATCGTTAGCTAGATGACATTCATCATTTCAAGGTTAGAATAATAAGATCATAGTGACGTTCTTCTATTAGTATTAAAATACAATTATCTTATTGCACATTACTCCTTTTTTTATAAATGAAGCTAATATGAGAGAGATACCTTTACTAAGTTTTAATGTATAAACAACAAATCAATTATTTCCCATTTTAGTTCAATTTTAGCAATCATAAGGGATTCTTTTTACAAGGGTTATAATATGGATATCTGATTTAGTCCACACAATTATTAAATAAAGCTGGTGAGGATTATTGGTTATAATTACAACATAAATGACTAACTATATTCATCCATTATAGTGGAAGATAATTAACATGGCGTTGCTCATTTAAGAAGATAAAAGTAATTACCTATGTGTTGATCATCCTTTAGAATCCAACTTAGAAATTATAATGTTAATTCTATCTTTGTTTTCCCATACTCATTTGTTCAATTTACATGCTTAATAACAAGTTAATCCAATGATGTAATCTAGCAAGATTCTTTCCACTATTACAACTTTAATTAACATATTTTAAATACTTTGCCATAATCATAATTTACAATGTCTTATGAATCTGATTTACTACATTCCTCAAGATGTCTAATTTTGTGCATTTGATTTAAATTCGTTAATTTTCCATCATACACTTATGAATAGCAACCATACATGATAACTTAAAGCATGAAACAAGGGAAGCTAAATCATCGCATAACACAGATATGATCTCAGAGTTCACCCCTAAGGGGCTACATCTCTGGGTCTGCTCAACTGCAAGACCCCTCTGGCATTTAATATAGTTAAGATTACAAATCTACATGTCTTTTACAATCCTGCCTTTTAGGCAATCACAAACATACTACAAATGACCACTTCGGTCAGTAAATACATCCCTACAAGTTTTCCAACTAAGTTCACATAAATGTAAGCATTTCTCATTCGGATATTTTACTTAATCCTTAGATAAACATCACTGGCATATTGATCTAGAACTATACACTAGTACCCCTCTCTAGCAACACAACTATACCCAAATCAAAGAAAATACACTTTAAAAGGGATCCTTTGAGATGAAAAGAAAACACTCCCCAAGGATCTATAAATCTCTTGCGTATATAAAAAAAAGCAAGTGTACGTGGATCTCAATATATATCTAACCAATTAAAATTAACGACTGTGCACTAAGGGTTAATTCACTAACAGTATTCGTTACAAAAGCGCTGAGAAGCCACATATAATTAATACTATATATATTGAAATGAGGATTACCTAAAATAACATTTATGAAACACCCACATTTAACCATAGTTTATAATTAATAATTATTAACTGCCATTTATTAAATCAGAGTGTAGCAAAGCATATACCACTATATGGGTTATTGAAATGTCAATATTCTAAATTCTAAATATTATTTAATACTCGTTTTAAATAATATTAAAAGATTAAGGAAGCGATAGACTAAATTTAAATAATTTAAAATCTCCATTTAAAATCATTATATTTTTTTTTCTATTTTTTATTTATTTTTGTTTATTAACATATCATTGGCTTATTGTTTTTTTTTTTTTAAAAAAAACAATAATAAAAAAAATAAAAATAAAATACAACTTTTTTTTAAATTTAAAAAAAAAATAAAACAAAAATTTTTATTGGGGTTACCCACGTGGAACCCCACGTGGGCCCCCTTGGTAGCCACGCTACCATTGGTAGCGCTGCTACCAAATGGTAGCAGGCCGCTACCTTTGGTAGCACTGCTACCATATGGTAGCAGTTGCTACCATGGTAGCCTGTTACCTCCCAGCCATGGTTGGGGGGGGGTTTTCAGAGTTTTTTTTTATTATTTTTTTTTTAAAATTAAATTTTTTTTTAAAATAACCAAAAAAAACAAATAGCAAACAGATTTTCTGGGCTGTAACATTTTCTTGGGTTTTAACAGATAAAAAAAATACAATCCCTCCAAAACCCAACATAATTATTTTTTTTTTTACAGATAAGAAACCAATCCCTCTAAAATTCCAAATATTTATTCTCTCTCTTTTTTTTTGTTTCTTCTTTAGAATCAAATCAATGATTCTTACAATGAGAAATAATAGAAGATATCAACATATAGAGATCTATATATTTTGTTTCCAGAATGTTCAAAGCAAAGAAATGGACAATATTCACAACTAGAACATAAAACTCAAATACTCAAATGGTTTTAATCTCCTTATCTACTTCTTTTTTTTTACAATCTTGCCCCAAAATGACAAGATTCTCAAAAAACTCAAATTGAATCTAAGAGTAATCATGGATATAACAGAAGAAAAAAAAACAGCATATCATGAAGAACCAAATCCCTTTTTTTTTTTACATCTATATTTTCTTATTTTATTTAGCAAAGATCAAAGGGAAGAGTAGAATCCTACCTCCAAATGCATTCCGGGAAGAGTTTTGATGATGAGCCCCCAAATCTGCTGCTCTAAAACTCCATCCTTGTCCGACATTCCCAATCTCTCGTCCAAAAAAAACCATGTTTTTTCCAAAAAAAAATGACCAAAAGCCAAGAAGCCCCCAAAAACATTTCCCCACTAGTTTAAAAATGAGAAACCCCATTTTTGCCCTAATTTTCAATTTCGAAATTAGGCATTTATTTTTTTTTTTTAAATAAAAGAAACATGGGAATGGAAATCATTATTTTCCATTACTCAATAAATCTAACTTGTTTTATTCTCATTAAAATTAACACGCTTCTGTTTCTTATTTAATCTCTAATTTTAATCTCTCAATATCAATTTAGGCCTACTTTTCTATTTCGGAACTATTGACCGGGTAAGGCGTTTTGATTAATTTAATTTTCTAAAAATCAATCTTTTTATACTATATCAACTATACAAGTAAAAAGGAAATAATTTCTTTTAAATAATAATAATTTACCCTTTTTCTTCCAAAATGCGAAAATGAGTAATTTATTTCTATCTCCCAAATGACTTTAAATTTTTCCTTTCCAAAACGCATAACTCATTAAATTCATTATTTTAAAATTAGCTATTAAATTAACTCGCTATAACATAATAAAGCGACATTTTTAAATAAATGACTAATCTAATGCAAGAGTCTTATTTATTCTAATATCTCAACTACAAATGCGTAAATGTTACAAATGCGTAAATGAGCACACTAACCCAAGTTAAATACCTTAAACTTGCTACAATAATAATTAAAGCAATCTCTTTAAATTAACGATTAATCATATAAAGAAACTACCTATTTAAATTTCTATATCACTAATGTGTACGTCTACTCATTAAATTGAATTTAATACTTAGGATAACAAACTCCACTTACCTCGTGCAAGGCACGCAAAATGAGGGAGTCCACCAAATCACATGACATGAAATCCAATGAAAAGTGAGAGCCCCACGAACCACACATGCAATGCTCAACTGACCATGGCTAAGGCAAGACGAGAGTTATATGACCACCAAAACTGAATTCTAAAGATGAAGGAGGCATACTCAACCTTGCAAATCCCAAAGGAGATGAACCTTGCCCTAAGCGGTGTTGTACCTACAATCTGCTGCACCCATGAATTCATACAAGCATGCATATACATATACATATTCAATGAAGGCGTTAGCTCAAGATTTATCACAAGGGTTAGGAACAATTACATTTATATGAGAATCGATGCAAAAGCACAATAATAAGTATGCACAGTTATTTATATTATCTAAACTACACATTGCATCATGGTTAACCTACCATTCAAGGATGCCACATAGGAAGTCAATCAAGGTCAAACGAGTTTTACAAGTCCGACTAGGGTAGGGGCATTACAAAAGCCAATAGAAAAGAAACATATTAGTAAGTCACTCTCAAATTGTGGATCATTTATGTCTCAGGCTTTATCACAGGTGAAAATATTTGTTCCCTTGCTTGAAGTAATGAAATTCCCTGATTACAAACACAAAACAATCAATATTTTATCTAACGTTGGTGAAGGTAATAAAGAGGATCATAAACCAAAAGTTGAAGATCCACCTATTGTCTATTTGGGAACTTCTATCACTAAGAATCTTACCCAGGTTGATCCTTTTTATCTGACTTTTATGATTAACAATAAAATGGTTAAGAATTGTATGATAGATTCAGGTGCAGCCGTGAACATAATGCCAGAAGATGTCATGAAAGTGTCAGGAGTTTTTAAAATTGAGTCAAAGTTTGTAGTCCTATTTCAAAATTTTGCTTTGTATGTCAGAAAGGCACCTAAATAAGTCAGTTTGAAGGGCCTAGTTTGTGAGAGGGTAAAATGGGGCCAGTTGATTTTCAGAGGGTAAGGCTCGGGATTCATGTCCCACACCTTTCATTTGGCCTATTCAGTGATGTGCAACTTTTAGAATTCAATTTGGATAAGTTTATGAGGTACCCAGTTTGAGGGGTGAGTTGGAAGTGCATTTTAGGCACAAATGCATATTTTATTGAGTAGCCTACTTTGAGCGATTACATCTTTTGCCCTGTTGATCATCATGGAGAATTTCAAAATGGATTCAATTGTATGCATTAATGTGAGTCAGCCTGCAAAATTTTAGGTCTTGATGAATGAATTTGCTCAATTTTCAAAGCCGAATCCGCTTGCAGTTTGTGTGTTTTGGCAAGTCCCTATTTCGATAGCTAGTCGGAGCCCTGTTTTGCACAATTGTAAAAATTTCCTCAATAAGCGTCATGCCAAAGTTTTTCTTCTAGGCTGATGTCAATATAAATGATGAGCTACGTTTCAAATTTCAAGCCTTTATCAATCTGTTTGATCGGTTTTCAAAAGGATTCATTTAGCTATCATTTTCAGTTATCCGCATTTTCAGTGATATATCAGTTAATGTAGCCATTTTTGTGAGCGCGTCATTTGTATCCTGTCAGTCTGGTGATCAAACTGAGGATTCAAAGATTTAATATGTACTTCAAGGTACCTATGTTTCAAATTTGAGGGCCTACGGAGGTCGTTTGATATTTTTAAGAAGGGCGTCATGTGTTGCCAGGACATTGACTTCATCAGGTCCGCAGTGTCGACAAAGCCAGTTCGGCATTTTTGAAAATTAATATCTCTTCGCTCGGGACTCGTCTTGAGAAACCGTTTGGTAGAAGTCATCCTTGTATATCAAAGTACATGCCTGTTAGATGGCGAGCTCCAGAAAGGTGTTTTGACAGGTTTGAAAATTACGTCTTCGCGATTAAATGCGAAAATTGTGGCATAATCGCCTGGAGGTTGCAAATTTCAGTCGGATGATCCGAAAACGATGCTGAACATTTCCAGAGGTATGTTTGAGGTCTGTGAAGCATTTCAGAAGTCAATTGTTTGAAAACGAAATTTTTTTTAGTCAGACCCACTTTGGGGCCCGACCTGGCTCATGCCCACGCATTAATTGTGTGACAGAATGTTTTCATTTCATGGCATTTCAACCCCTAGACATAATCGAGGAAGTGATTAATGATATTGTCTTATTCAATGTTGAATGTTCTACAGTAGCATATCAGAGGTTCCAAGTTTTTTTTTTTTAAAAAAACTTATGCCATGGGTGGCAAGAGCCAAATTCCACAACTTCGCCAATTTCCCCCTTTGTCATGCGTGGATTTTCAAGTGGTGTAGAGCATGTTGAAAAGGAAATAAAATCATACAATTGTAATAGCTAGCATCCTCCCATGCTCATGTGGTGATGGAGAGGGGGCAGGAGAAGGTGTTGGGCATGAAGTTAAAAAAAGGGGCAGCAAACAAAATCCCCATTCTCCTTGCTGTACGTGGTCTCCCCATTCCCTCTTTGTTGTTGCTTGGCCCATTAGAGTTTGTAGACTGCAGTAAGAGCATGTAACAACCCTTGCTAAAGTTCTGGAGTGGCAACGTGGCATTTAAAGCTATGTAAAACTTTCAAACAATCATTACACTCCCTCCTCCCCACGTGAGATCTCTAGTAGCAGATAACAGCAGTAGAAGCACCCAAACAAATGCATTTGAGACTACTAGCATGTTGAAATGCAGACCCCTCTACGTGACATGGGAAATGGTGGAAGAGGCATTTCAAAAGGTTTTCAACCAAATGCTTTTGGCAGAAATCCTCCATCTCCTGCGTGGCTTTGACAGGTGGAGAAATTCCCCCTGAGTGGTGTTTGGGAGGAGAGACATCGAAGGCTTCGCAATCTCCTCTGATGTGTGGTTTTTGAGCAGCATTCAAAAAATTTATTCAAATGTAAAGTGCAGCAAACAAGTTTTCAAAACTCCAGATTGACATGGAATTGGTAGCAGCATGAGATTTCCAAACGAATTCTAGTAACTCCTCCTTCTATGGCATTAAAGAGGACCATCAAAATCTTCAACAACATCCAAAATCGCCATTGAAAGTTGCAGAGAGAGTTTTAACATGCAGCTCCAAGCATAAGCCTTAATCCCACATTGGCTAGGAAGTGGTATTTTCCGGTATTTATAACAAAGAACGCACAATAGTAATATGTCTAAGCCATAAAGCCTTTTGACGGATGGTGCCCGATGGCACCCAAGGCGGGCCCACGTGCGAGCACACTTCTCGAGGCAATAGAGGAGATGACTGAGCGACGACCAGGTGGACCCCACACAAGCATGCTTCTCAAGGCAGACAGGCAAAATTTTGCAGAGAAAGGTCAGGTTAACGAGTGAGCAAGTTCGAGAGAGATCAACAGCTCGCACTATTTCGCAAAAGGAAGATGCACGCGAGTTACACCCCATGAAGTTGCGAAAGCCAGGTGGCGGGTATAGTCAGATGTCCAGCAGGTGGGTCCCAATGAGGTGGCAGTGACGTGGCACATGATTGGTGCATAGGTGGCAGTCTTGTGGCGTTGAGGTGGCGTACACGTGGCGGCTGAGTGACGGATGAGAAAGCGAACATGTGGCGGTGATGAGGTGTCATCCCAGGTGGCACCCAGTGGACCCCATCAGCCAATTGGAGGCCACCATGTGGCAAGGCGTCAGAGCACATCAGAGGCAAAAAAAATTAAAATTAAAATTGTTTATTATATAGTTTAAACTATATTAATAAATGAAAAATTTAAATGATGGTGCACATTGGGGAATTAATTCGCCCAGGACTCAATTGTTGGCCAAAATATAAAGTGTTATATATGTTCGGAAAGCTCTTGGAATGAGGAATCCGGTGAGGTAGTTAATTTTGACAAATGTGGGATATTTTGGAAGCAATTTCCATGGGAACAAAATTCAGTTAGAGAGGAGACACTTGGCAATTCAGTTGCAAATTTGATTTGGTTCCCTCTCCTTCTTATTCTGAATTCTTCTCAGTTGTAGGGGTTCTAGTTTTTGAGAGATTTGCTCCAAGGGAGAAATCCGAAATTGCAGGTTCCAGTGATGGCATCCTTTTATCAATGCAAATGACAGTGTGTTTGTCTATGTTTTCAGTGTTGTCTTTACTGTAGGTTTAGTTTCAGTTTGCAGGTTCACACATATGCAAGGCATGTGTGAATTTCCATGAAATTGTCTCCAAAATGTACTCAGATTCATATAATTTCATATTATCAAGGATAATTTGAGTTGTCTCTTTTAGATTCCTCTAAGAGTGTAATGTTGTCTTTTGGGTATTCTTCAAGGAAGGATTTAAATCCTAAAACCCAGCATTAATGATTTTGAATGCATATTGGATATCTGCATATAAGTATGGTTTTGTGATAGAGCAGAAGATTGTATTAATGTAAGGCATTTGTACATGAAAATTTAATGTTGAAAAGAACTTGCATCTAAGATTTCTCTTCCATTTTTATGCATGACTCTGTGGCCTGGATAAGGCACTGGTCTCTTGTAATATTTAAAAGTTGTCAAAACACAATTTAAAAATAAAAAATCAGAATATCTTTTTATATTTTATGTTATGTGGAAGTGTCCCTCCATCTCATGATTCAAAATGTTGAGTTGCAAGTGTGGATCTAGCCCATCTGTAGTTATCTCTTAGTTTTTGAACCTTTTGAGATCCTTCTGCTTTTGATTGATGCAGTCTTGTGTGTAACAGGTCTGATTAAATGCATCAAAGGTATACCCGCCTAGGTTTTGCAGAGCTTGAAGAGTAGAAGGATTCATATCCTTGTCATGTTGTCCAAGCCCTGAGGTGTTTCATTGATTGAGATTGGCTATCTCATAGATAGATTTGCAGGTATACTTTGTTATCACTTTTGGTGAACAACAAAAATGGCGACCCTGTTGGGGAAGCTGAATAGAAATTGCCTAATTTCATCCAGTTAGTCAGTCCATTGCGTATGCACAGAGTTGAAAGTGGTTTTATGATGAAGATAATAGTTCTTGTTCTAGATCTGTAACATGATATGTTTTACATGTCATATATTGTGTGAAGGAGTAACAAATAAAAGTTATATTGCTTAGTTGTGAGCAAGTCCTTGCAGTTGTATGCAAATTTTTCTCCAATTCCTTATTGGGTGGCGACTCTAGTCTCTGTACCAGTGCTTGAAGGAAGTTTGTATTCTAAGACTTTCACAAGATTGGTTGATAATCTTATGAATCATATTAAGATGCAGATGGATCTAAGTAGAAGATGCTCAGACATGCTACTTTCATCATAAAAGTGTTATAAAGAAGATGTAGTAAAAGATTTCAGTCACACATAACTTTGTGGTTCATACCAGTATTGAGCATCCTAGAAGAGTGTTGATTGCAGTGAGATTGAAGGAGTAACAAAGAATTTAATAAGTGTTGAGTGGCATTCTGCTGTTCAAAATATCCTCTGTGCAAGAGGTGGTGACTCTGATGTAAAAGACAGTGCTAAAGTGTGAAGTAAATCTCCAGATCTACAAGTCTTACAGCTGCAAATCTCCAGGTATTTTCAGAGGATTCAAATGCAAGAGATCTTTTATGAAAGTTTGAATGTGTAATGTCGTTTTCCCATTTAGTGAATAGCACTAGTCTAGAGGGAAAGAGAGAATCTCAAAATTGATTTGCATATCTATGCTGCTAAAATATTTAGTGTATGTTATCCTCCGTAGTATGCAAATGTGGAAGAACTTTATGTCAAGCAATGTTAAGGAATAGATTTGTATAAGGATATGTGCTTGAAGTTTTCTATCCAAGATTTTATAATCATTTGTGGGAGTAAGAAGAAAAAATGAATAGTGAAGTTTTTCAACCTTGTGTATTTCCACATAGAGCCATGCCTGGTGAAGTGTCACAACCGTATAATAGGAGAAGTTTCATCATGAACCATTATGCTGCTCTAAATTTCAGAGATATTCCAGGTTACCCAAATCCCATATCCATAGAAATTAGAAAGTATTTGCCCATATTCAGTGGGAAGAAATCAGAATCAGCATGTCAACATGTTAAAAGATTTTCGGATTTGATAGGAGAATTCGAAATTTGCCAAGAAGATGTATGCATGAAGTTGTTTATTTAGTCATTAAAAGAAGATGCAAGAGATTGGTTCTCTTTTTTGCCAGTGAATTCTATTACCTCATGGGAAGAATTGGTTTTAGATTTCATGGATCAATTCGATGAGAAGGTGAGTGATTCCGACTTGCTGAAAGAATTCACCTGTATACAAATCAGGGAAGATGAATTGGTACCAACATTTAATATCAGAATTTCGCAAGCTTTGTCTAAAATTTTCAGAAAGTATAAACTTGATGATAAAGTATGTTTGGATGTTTATATGAGTGCATTTGATGAGAAGATGGGTTTCCTATTGAGAAACAAAGAACCTAAGACCTTGTATGAAGCCTTTAACATAGCTAGGGATATGGAAAATAACTTGAAGTTTGGAATCTCGAAGAGATTCGTGTCTGCTGTTGTTTCATACCAAAGCACCTTCAATGGTGGAATACCATATGAAGTTGAGCAAACCATTCCGTGTTTAGGTGCATCAAGCTTTCTAGTTCCAAATGGTTTTGTTGATGCATGTGTTTCAGATTTAAATGAGAGTCAAGAACCTTTGCTGTTAATGCTGGTTGTCTCTCGCAGTAGTGATGGAATGATCAGTGGGAAGTGTTGTGAAAATGTTGATACAAAGATTGATATATACTAGGGATATGTACCATTTGATTTGTATGTCGGTTATGCTGATTATGTGGCTGCTAACTACCAAGCGAATCATGCATCTCTTCAGGATAATATTAATGAAAATAATGATGGTGATGACCATCAATCTTTACATGCTACTGATGTATTTGATGTTGAAATACCAAATAGAGAGGGATTACTAAGTGTTGTTGTTTGTGCAAGCAAAAATGTGCCATATGATGAAAATCAGAATTGTTTAGTGCAAACAATAGTTGATCCTCACTTAGATTTTGATAATCTTAATTGTGTTGAGGATGAAGTAAATCTATTTTCAGATTTCACTTCAGATTTTACTTCTTGTAATCATGTTGATAATATTTCTATTTTGAAAGTTATGCACAAAGCAAATTCAGACAATTGTGATGGTATGCATGATTGCAATGAAGATATAGCACACACGGATGGACAAATTTTTACAGAATCTCAAATGGAACAACAAAGTGCAATGCAAGTCCAGAAGATTGTAGAACTTAAGAAAGCTCTTGAGGTTGTGGATAAGAAGGTTCAGATATTGGAGAGCCTTCGAGCTGTTGATGAAGACCTTCTGCAATATAGTGAAGGGAATTCTTCAGAAAAGGACTGTGAATTGAATGCTTGTATACTTGATGAACATGTCGATCTAACAGATGGTTTTATGACAGAAAATTTTAGTGAACATGCTGAAAACTCATCTAATGAAGTAAATGGCAGCAATGTTCATGTTCATTCTTTGGCTAATGACGAGTGTTCAATTGGTGAAGAAGATCAGTCGTGGCAAGATAAGTATGACTATCTTGATTTTCAGAATGATAGTAATAGGATGAAATCTGATGGATGTGAAACATGGAAAACTGATGATTGTTCCAGCCAAGTGTCAATTTCTTCTTTGCTTGATGAAGATGATTATGATGATCGAATGAATGGTGTATTTAGCAATTTTACTAATGCTTTACTCAATGCTGATATAGATACGAACCAGCCACTTCAGTGTCATAATGTTCATAAGGGGGTTCTTCATTTTGTTTTTAACCCTTTGTATGAAGAAATAACTGATCAGCCAGATGTTGTAGATGATGAACCAGTCCATAATACTGATGGAATTCTGAATAGCAATAGCATGGGTTGTAAAAAATTGTTTCATGATGAAGGCAAGAGGTATGGATTATGTGATGACCATTTAAAACCACAAATGAAAGTGTTTCAGGTTGATGTAAGCCTGAAAGAGAAAGAGTTAGCTGAGGATTTGCTTTAGCCAGAGGCATGCATTCTTTTCCATGAATGGGATGTTGAGAATGCAGAGGTTTTCAGTTTGATAAGCAAGGATAGTATGAGGTGTGATCAGCATAGTGAAGTATCACATCCGGATGGTAATGTTCATGTTCCTTGTTTGCATCAGTTGGTTAGTAGTGTCCCTCATTCTATTGATTTAAATGATAATAAGGTATGTGCTGATAGGAACTGCAATGTTGAAAATGAGTGTTTTATTTTTCAAGTTCAGCATGATGATGTCCTTGCAAATGATAGATTGAGTGGGACAGTGAAAGGTATGTCGGCTTGTGCGAATGCCTCTATGGTGAATTGTCTCATATTTTTACTTGTGTTGAAGTAGTGCGTGGTTACAAAGTTCAAAATCAGACAAGAGGTATGCACACTAGCTGTTTCAGTGATGAGACAAAAGAGGTGGATTATAAAAGTTATGCTCAGTTGTTACTGGAAGATGCCTTTGTTAGGATCATAATACCAAGAGATGAGAATCAGATTTTTGACAAAGGTAAATGTTTGTAGGTGGAGCAGTTGTAATCAGTTGTGTGTTTGTTTGTATATATTGTACAGTCGCTTTACTTCAGTTGTGTGGTTTTCAATAAGGTGCCCTCCTATTTGGGTAGAATAAGGAAGCTCTGTTTTTGAAATGAGATGAGAAGAGAAGAATGATCCATTTTTGGGTGGTCTGCTTAATCAAAGATATTTGGATTCTTGTGTTGATCTCACAATCAACCATCCCCAGTCAGAGCCATTGTTGGGAGTTTTTAAAATTGAGTCAAAGTTTGTAGGCCTATTTCAAAATTTTGCTTTGTATGTCAAAAAGGCACCTAAATAAGTTAGTTTGAAGGGCCTAGTTTGTGAGAGGGTAAAATGGGGCCAGTTGATTTTCAGAGGGTAAGGCTTGGGATTCATGTCCCACACCTTTCATTTGGCCTATTCAGTGATGTGAAACTTTTAGAATTCAATTTGGATAAGTTTATGAGGTACCCAGTTTGAGGGGTGAGCTGGAAGTGCATTTTAGGCACAAATGCATATTTTATTGAGTAGCCTACTTTGAGCGATTACATCTTTTGCCCTGTTGATCATCATGGAGAATTTCAAAATGGATTCAATTGTATGCATTAATGTGAGTCAGCCTACAAAATTTTAGGTCTTGACGAATCCATTTGCTCAGTTTTCAAAGACGAATCCGTTTGCAGTTTGTGTGTTTTGGCAAGTCCCTATTTTGACAGCTAGTCGGAGCCCTGTTTTGCACAATTGTAAAAATTGCCTCAGTAAGCGTCATGCCAAAGTGTTTCTTCCAGGTTGATGTCAGTATAAATGATGAGCTACGTTTCAAATTTAAAGTCTTTATCAATCCGTTTGATCGGTTTTCAAAAGGATTCATTTAGCTATCATTTTCAGTTATCCGCACTTTCAGTGATATATCAGTTAATGTAGCCATTTTTGTGCGCGCATCGTTTGCATCCTGTCAGTCTAGTGATTGAATTGAGGATTGAAAGATTTAATATGTACTTCAAGGTACCTATGTTTCAAATTTGAGGGCCTACGGAGGTCGTTTGATATTTTTAAGAAAGGCGTCATGTGTTGCCAGGACATTGACTTCATCAGGTCCGCAGTGTCGACAAAGCCAGTTGAGCATTTTCAAAAATTAATATCTCTTCGCTCGGGACTCGTCTTGAGAAACCGTTTGGTAGAAGTCATCCTTGTATATCATAGTACACGCCTGTCAAATGGCGATCTCCAAAAAGGTGTTTTGACAGGTTTGAAAATTACGTCTTCGTGATTAAATGCGAAAATTGTGGCGTAATCACCTGGAGGTTGCAAATTTCAGTCGGATGATCCGAAAATGATGTCGATCATTTGCAGAGGTATGCTTGAGGTCCATGAAGCATTTCAGAAGTCAGTTGTTTGAAAACGAAATTTTTTTTAGTCCGACCCACTTTGGGGCCCGACCTGGCTCATGCCCACGCATTAATTGTGTGACAGAATGTTTTCACTTCATGGCATTTCAACCCCTAGACATAATCGAGGAAGTGATTAATGATATTGTCTTATTCAATGTTGAATGTTCTACAGTAGCATATCAGAGGTTCCAAGTTTTTTAAAAAAAAAAAAACTTATGCAATGGCTGCCAAGAGCCAAATTCCACAACTTTGCCAATTTCCCCCTTTGTCATGCGTGGATTTTCAATTGGTGTAGAGCATGTTGAAAAGGAAATAAAATCATACAATTGCAATAGCTAGCATCCTCCCATGCTCATGTGGTGATGGAGAGGGGCAGCAGAAGGCGCTGGGCATGAAGTTAAAGAAAGGGGCAGCAAACAAAATCCCCATTCTCCTTGCTGTACGTGGTCTCCCCATTCCCTCTTTGTTGTTGCTTGGCCCATTAGAGTTTGTAGACTGCAGTAAGAGCATGTAACAACCCTAGCTAAAGTTCTGGAGTGGCAACATGGCATTTAAAGCTATGTAAAACTTTCAAACAATCATTACACTCCCTCCTCCCCACATGAGATCTCTAGTAGCAGATAACAGCAGTAGAAGCACCCAAACAAATGCATTTGAGACTGCCAGCATGTTGAAATGCAGCCCCCCTCTGCGTGACATGGGAAATGGTGGAAGAGGCATTTCAAAAGGTTTTCAACCAAATGCTTTCGGCAGCAGTCCTCCATCTCCTGTGTGGCTTTGACAGGTGGAGAAATGCCCCCTAAGTGGTGTTTGGGAGGAGAGACATCGAAGGCTTTGCAATCTCCTCTGTTGTGTGGTTTTTGAGTAGCATTCAAAAAATTTATTCAAATGTAAAGTGCAGCAAACAAGTTTTCAAAACTCCAGATTGACATGGAATTGGTAGCAGCATTAGATTTCCAAACGAATTCTAGTAACTCCTCCTTCTATGGCATTAAAGAGGACCATCAAAATCTTTAGCAACATCCAAAATCGCCATTGAAAGTTGTAGAGAGAGTTTTAACATGCAGCTCCAGGCATAAGCCTTAATCCCACATTGGCTGGGAAGTGGTATTTTCTGGTATTTATAACAAAGAACGCACAGTAGTAATATGTCTAAGCCATAAAGGCTTTTGACGAATGGTGCCCGATGGCACCCAAGGCGGGCCCACGCGTGAGCACGCTTTATGAGGTGACAGAGGAGATGACTAAGTGACAACTAGGTGGACCCCACGCAGGCACGCTTCTTGAGGCAGATAGGCAAAATTTTGCAGAGAAAGGTCGGGTTAACAAGTGAGCAAGTTCGAGAGAGATCAATGGCTCGCGCTATTTCGCGAAAGGAAGATGCACGCGAGTTACACCCCGCGAAGTTGTGAAAGCCAGGTGGCGGGTACAGTCAGATGTCCAGCAGGCGGGTCCCAGTGAGGTGGCAGTGACGTGGCACACGGTTGGCACAGAGGTGGCAGTCCCGTGTCACTGAGGTGGCGTACACGTGGTGGCCAAGTGATGGATGAACAAGCGAACATGTGGCGGTGATGAGGTGTCGTCCCAGGTGGCACCCAGTGGACCCCATCAGCCAATCGGAGGCCGCCACGTGGCAAGGCATTAGAGCACATCAGAGGCAAAAAAAATTAAAATTAAAATTGTTTATTATATAGTTTAAACTATATTAATAAATGAAAAATTTAAATGATGGTGCACATTGGGGAATTAATTCGCCCAGGACTCAATTGTTGGCCAAAATATAAAGTGTTATATATGTTCAGAAAGCTCTTGGAATGAGGAATCCGGTGAGGTAGTTAATTTTGACAAATGTGGGATATTTTGGAAGCAGTTTCCACACGAACAAAATTCATTTAGAGAGGAGACACTTGGCAATTCAGTTGCAAATTTGATTTGGTTCCCTCTCCTTCTTATTCTGAATTCTTCTCAGTTGTAGGGGTTCCATTTTTTGAGAGATTTGCTCCAAGGGAGAAATCCAAAATTGCAGGTTCCAGTGATGGCATCCTTTTATCAATGCAAATGACAGTGTGTTCATCTATGTTTTCAGTGTTGTCTTTACTGTAGGTTTAGTTTCAGTTTGCAGGTTCACACATATGCAAGGCATGTTTGAGTTTCCATGAAATTGTCTCCAAAATGTACTCAGATTCATATAATTTCATATTATCAACGATAATTTGAGTTGTCTCTTTTAGATTCCTCTAAGAGTGTAATGTTGTCTTTTGGGTATTCTTCAAGGAAGGATTTAAATCCTAAAACCCAGCATTAATGATTTTGAATGCATATTGGATATCTGCATATAAGTATGGTTTTGTGATAGAGCAGAAGATTGTATTAATGTAAGGCATTTGTACATGAAAATTTAATGTTGAAAAGAACTTGCATCTGAGATTTCTCTTCCAGTTTTATGCATGACTCTGTGGCCTGGATAAGGCACTGGTCTCTTGTAATATTTAAAGGTTGTCAAAACACAATTTAAAAATACAAAATCAGAATATCTTTTTATATTTTATGTTATGTGGAAGTGTCTCTTCCAGTTTTATGCATGACTCTGTGGCCTGGATAAGGCACTGGTCTCTTGTAATATTTAAAGGTTGTCAAAACACAATTTAAAAATACAAAATCAGAATATCTTTTTATATTTTATGTTATGTGGAAGTGTCCCTCCATCTCATGATTCAAAATGTTGAGTTGCAAGTGTGGATCTAGCCCATCTGCAGTTATCTCTTAGTTTTTGAACCTTTTGAGATCCATCTGCTTTTGATTGATGCAGTCTTGTGTGTAATAGGTCTGATTAAATGCATCAAAGGTATACCCGCCTAGGTTTTGCAGAGCTTGAGGAGTAGAAGGATTCATATCCTTGTCATGTTGTCCAAGCCCTGAGGTGTTTCATTGATTGAGATTGGCTATCTCATTGATAGATTTGCAGGTATACTTGGGTTATCACTTTTGGTGAACAACTGAAAGAACTTGGGATGCACGTGGACACTCCCTGTGGGAAATGCCATGCTATGGATAACAAATCAATCCCAATTGTTGGAATCATGAAGGATGTGGAGTTTCGATTTCTAGCATGCCCTGATATGTCATATAAAATAGACATCATTGTTGTGCAAGTTCTACCAAATTATGGGATGTTGTTATCAAGGCAATGGTCAAATCTGGTGGGGGGGCATGTCCAGCTAGATCTTCCATATGCGTCCATTCTAATAAAAGGGGATAATGTAAGGATTGATAGAGAGCCGCGATCTTTCTACCTAAAAGAGCAGGTTGATCCAAATGAGACAATATGTTTTTGCCAAACAAATTTAGATAACTTTCGGGTAAGTATTTCTAAACCCATTCAATGCAAACCTAATAAGTTTGAAAATACTATTGAATCACATGAGGATAAGATTTGGAAAATGTATTTTGATGGTGCTTGTAGTAACGAAGGAAATGGAGCTGGTGTAGTTTTTATTTCTCCTAATGGAAAATCAATCAAATATTCTTTCTTGTTAGCCTTTGAATGTACAAACAATGTTGTTGAATATGAAGCACTCTTGTTAGGTCTTAGAATGGCAAGTAAATATGGCATTAAATTACTAACAATTTATGGTGATTTAGAGTTAGTCATATCTCAAGTAAGGGAAAGATTTGCCACTAAAAATATAAGGCTTCGAAATTACAAAAATGAGGTGTGGGATTCAATTGAAATTTTGATGCATTTTCTATAACGTGGATTGAAAGGTCTAATAATATTTTGGCTGATTTTATGGCTAACCTAGCAATTAAACACACTGATATTCCTTTTGATGACATCACCCAAGTTTAAATAAAAACTAGACCTATTGTACCAGATATTATAAAAAATTGGTAGATATTTGATGATGACAGGGATCTTCTGAAATTCTTGTTTTGTGAAGATCAATATGAAGGCCAACATATGGATTGGAATGGATATGTGGAAGAGGAGAGTGGTAAGGAATCTTTGTTTGGAAAAAATATCTTGCAGCTTAAAACAAATAAGATTCCAAAAGGGTTGGTAGAATTAGAGAGGATGTTTGACAATAAGGACATGACAAATTTCAAGCCCAACACTAGAAGTTGTGAAGAAGTAGAAAAAATAAACTTGGGAAGTGAAAAAAATCCTAGAGAGGTTTACATTGGGAGGAAGCTTACACCAAAAATTAGGACTGCATTGCTAAATCTATTAAGAAAATACAGACAGGTTTTTGCTTGGTCATATGATGATCTCAAGGCATACAGAGAGAATTTGTTCCAGCATGAAATCCCACTAAAATCAGATGCAAAACCATTTAGGAAAAAGAAAAGGCCTATAAATCCCACATTGGCTCCCGAAATGAAGGAAGAGTTGATGAAGATGAAGAATGTAGGAATTATAGAGCCTATAAGGCATTCCACATGGGTGCCAAATTTGGTGCCTATTAGAAAGAAAAACAATGATATTAGATTATGTGTTGACGTCAGGAATTTAAATATATCATCTTTAAAAGATAATTATGCCTTGCCTAACATGGAAGATTTGTTGCAAAAAGTGATGGGTAATGAATTACTTTCTGTGATGGATGGGTTCTCTGGTTACAACCAAGTGAAGGTTAAAGAATTAGAAAAATACAAAATGGCCTTCACTACACCATGGGGCACATATGTGTATGCCAGGATGCCATTTGGACTTACCAATGCTAGAGCTACTTTTCAAAGGGCCATGGATGTAGATTTTGAAGGCCTCATTGATCACATCTTAGTTGTATACCAGGATGATTTGACAACATACTCCAAGAAGGCAGAGAACCACGGTAATGACCTAGAGAAGATTTCCATCAGAGATTTGGAGTATGGTATCTCTCTAAATCCAAAAAAGTGTCACTTTGGGATCACTAAGGGCAAATTGCTTGGTCATATTGTATCTAACAGTGGAGTAAGGATTGACCCTAAGAGAATTGCAGCTATTGACAAAATTTAGATCCCTAAAATAGTCAAAGCTATCCAATCATTCTTTGGACAAATTAATTTTGTTAGATTCGTATCAAATTTTTCTGAGATTATAAAACCTATTGCAAAGATGTTGAAAAAGGGTGCAGAGATAAAATGGACCAATGAATCAATTGAGGCCCTTGTGAATATTAAAAGGGCCATCAAGGAAGCACATGTACTTAAATCTCCTGATTTCTCTAAACCTTTTCAAGTGTTTTCTTTTTCTTCATTTCATACTATTTCTGTAATAATGTTACAAAAGAATGATGAAGGTCATGAACAACCAGTGGCATTTTTTAGCAAGACACTACAAGCTTCTGAGTTAAATTATGATATAAATGAGAAACAAGCATATTCCCTAGTAAAAGTTGTAAAATCTTTTAGACCATATTTAGTAGGCGCTAATGTCATTGCCTATGTTCCTAATGCAGTAGTTAAGGATATTTTCAGGCAAACTGAAACTACTGGGAGGAGATGCAGATGGATCAATCAAATTCAAGAGTTCAACATTGATATCCAAGTTACTAAATTGGTAAGAGGTCAAGGATTGGCTAGGTTAATGATAGAATCAAATTTGGAAGCAATACAGATAAATTAGGTAGAACTAGAGGAGGCTCAAATGAGCATTGAGATGTGTCCTTGGTACAAGAATATTGTTTATTACTTGAAACACATGAAGTGTCTAGAAAAATTAAATGATAGTCAGAAAAGGAGACTTAAGCTTCATGCATCAAGGTATGTATTTCTTAAATGAGATTTATATTGGAAAAACAGAGATGGTATCCTCTTATTTTGTTTGGATGTTTATCAAGCACAATCTGTTTTAAAGTAATTGCATGAAGGTGTATGTGGGGGACATTTTTCAGCAAAAACTACTACCCATAAAATACTCAATGCTGGTTATTATTGGCCACAAGTGTTTAGGGATTGTTATACCTATATTATAAAATGTGAGGCTTGCCAAAAAAAATTAGGAAAGCTTAAATATGATGGAGCCCTTCCACTTAGACCCATGCAAACTGAAGAACCTTTTCAAATGTGGGGTGTTGATTTCATAGGAGAAATTGCAAACAAATCCAGTAGAGGACACAAATGGATTTTGGTAGCCACCGACTACTTTACCAAATGGGTAGAGGCAATTCCTACAAGGCAAGCTACAAGTAAGGTGGTAACAAAGTTCCTTTTGGAAAATATATTGACAAAATTTGGAGTACCCCATAAAATTGTTGTAGATAACGGGATGTGTTTCAGATCCAAAAAATTTGCTGACTTTTGTGTGAAAATTATGGAATTACATTGTCATATTCATCACCTTATCATCCCCAGGGGAATGGACAAGTAGAATCTAGTAACAAAAACTTATTAAAAATCATTAAAAGGATGTTAGGTGACAACAAAAGAGCATGGGATTCAAAGTTTTATTTGGCATTATGGGCAAATAGAGTAACAATCAAGAAATCTATGGGGTTTCCTCCTTATCAGCTTGTTTATGGTAAAGAAGCTTGGTTGCCCTTGAGCAACCTACTCCTAGTATATAAATTTGTCTCAGAGGAATATTTAGAAGATGTTGATTTCATGGAAGACATGCTGATATAGTTGGTCGAATTGGAGGAGTACAGAAGAGAGGCTCGGGAACAAAATATATAGAAGCAGAAGATGGTAAAAGCATTACATGACAAGAAGGCTTCTGATGGGACTTTTGAAGAAGGAGTGGGTGCTCAAATGGAATGCAAAAGATTAGGACAAAGGCAAGCATGGAAAATTTGAAGCACTTTGGTTGGGACTGTATGTCATCCTGGAAAAGAGAGGGAAAAATTCATACTTCTTGAAAAACATTGATGGTGAAATTTAGGAATTTCCAATACATGCTCAGTGCCTCAAACATTTATTCTCTTAAGGAGAAGGGAGTATTCTTGTATTATAGTAGTGTACTATTCCTTTGTTGTTTATTTCTATATATTATTTGGTCTTCTTTCCAGAGATAGATGAGATCTTTCTATGTCCCTAAAAAGAACATGCATCCCCAGAAAGAGCCACTGTTAGCACATATTTTTGCAAAATATTATGTGATATTTCTTTGATTTTTTATAGGTACATTTTAAACATACGAGAATTTATTGTTGGATTGTATGTGCAGGATGTATGTTGCAGTACCAGAAAAATTTTATTGTGACCTATTTTCAGAATTGGACAAGTACCGCTAGGGTATGCTAAGGGTTGGCACTGAATAGGGACTACATGAGGAAATTTCATCATGACAGTATTGGGATCCTTTTAAGGTATTCTCTAGGCCTGTGTGATAGAATTTGTCATTTATTAGCACATATGGAGTTTCCATACAAGGTTGCAATTGCAAATGATATATTAAGAGGAGCTTGATTAGCATAATTATCAAATTTGAGCTATCGACGTAAGTTACCCCAACAAGACCGACTAGCATAAACAATGAAAGAACCCATCAGCATAACCTAGACTGACCACTCCGAAGGAGAACCAAAAGAAAGTTCAAAAGGAGGGTTTCATCGACGTAACATCCACATATCAGGGGCATGGGAAAAATGTTATGTCGATAACTGATGAAATTATTGGTATAACCTACACCGATGAAGGAAAATATGAAGTAGAGGTCGGTGATGTCATGGGGTCATCAAAAAATATCATTTCATGCTACTCTGACACCCAATGGGCTAGGTGGTGAAGGTGGTGTCATCAACATGACTTACTCTAATGAGGCAATACCAAAAGGTGGAAACTACTAAGTCATCAGGGTATCTTAAACCATCGGTGAAAGGTATTTTAGGTTACGTTGATACTTGATGAGAAAGACAAGCCAGGCATGGAGAAGGAGACTTGATCGGGATGAGTTACACTGATTGAAGACCAAGTCATTGGGATATCATCGCCTCATTGAGAGAAGACACTTTTTGTTACACCGACACCCAATGGAGAAACAAAGATAGGTGCGATCAAGGAGATCTTATTGGTGAAATGTATGCCGATAGACCGAAGCAATAAAAGACACATAAGTGTGAAGGTGATGTCATCAGATCATCGGTGAAACATAAAGTGAGTTGTTCTGATGCCTAATAAGGTGATCCGATGTAACAAACAAGATGCGGACCATGAATGAGGATTCATCAGGATAATTTAAACCATCAGAGGAGCGTATTTAGACTTGTGTCGATACCCGATGGGCAAAATGCCACAGAGGAAAAGAAAGAGGGTATATCAAAATAACCTATGCCGATGAGATATAAACGTAAAGATAAAGACTAGATAGAAGGCGGAGACATCGAGCAAGTTATAACCATCAGAATTATAACAAATGAGCTACGTCGATGCCCAATGGAGTGATCGGTAAGACTTATGCTGATGAAAAGGATAGATGGTGCTAAGTAATTAAATTATTGGGAGGAGTTATGATGACTAGCCATTGCATGATTTGATTTTAACAAATCCACCTACCATTATTAATACAGGCAATAGATAGCTTTGTTCTTACACGAGGTGAGTCACAACACAATTTCAATCGAGTAAATGCCCCTAGAGTATTAAATCTATATGTAGAAGTTGGTATAAGAATTTGGCCTAGTAAATTGAAGCAAAATAGAGAGATTGGAGTGAAATTAAGCTACAAAAATTTGAATTCTAGTAAAGCTTGAGGTATTCAGATATGGAGGGCTCTAGTTCAAAAGGAAAGAGAAATGTTACCGAGGTTTCTAAGAGCGCCTTAAAGAATTCTAAAGGTGGAGAGTGTGCACACAAGCAAAAATTAAATCAAGACATGATTGATCAAATGAGCTCACCAGGAGCCAAAACCCAGAGATCAAAGGCTAACCTACCCATCCGTGACCTGTTAGAAGATGATTTCAAGGAAATTGGTGATGTATGGACCAGGATTAGAGGTCACAAGTTTTTCTTATATCATTATTCAAGGAGGAGTAAGCCGACCCCATTCTCAAACCCGTGGACAACCGGATTGGGTAAGCTTGTGGTTCCTAATATTTTTGTGAATGTCCAATCGATGAAAACATTGGCTAGGGCTTACAATGCTACAAAAAGATGTATTCAATTGCCTAATGGTGATGCATTCATCCATATCTCAGTAGCCACCATTCAGGAGGTTTTTGAATCTGATGTTCCTTTGTCTTTTGAGAAACTAGAAGAAGAGTATACAAAGATGGACACCGTATACAATGGGTGGAATTTGGCCATACATAAGGCTGAGAAAGGAAAGTTGACAGATGAAGATGGGCCCCCATTTGATATCAATTTCTTCGGGAAATATCTGTAATATACATATATGGTGTGCGGTCAGGTGGGAGGAGTTGAGGTTCTAGATATAGCTCGGATAGGACCTCTGGTCCTTGCTACTGACACACAGATGCATGAGTCGAGACAATTCGACTATGCTTCTTACATTACTGAGAAGATGCATGAGGGTTTCTTAAGCCTTCATAATAACCCTGACAAATATTTTAAGTTTTATTCTTTGTTAATGCATATTGTCTTGTTCTATGGACGATTTAGGGGGTTGTGGCATGAGGAATTAAAGCTAAATGTTCATGGTAAGGATGGACAAGAGTAGCCTGTACAATTATGGGTATCACTGTGGGATTCTCGGTTCATGAGATCTCACTATATCAAATTTGAAGAATTCTTTGTGCAACCTTTATACAGAGCTTTTGGAGTCTCTTTTGATGAGTCATTTTCAGAATAAATCAAAAGATTCTTTAGAACCCATGAACATGGGGATAACAGAGTGAATCACAATTGGGGTGACTAGTATGTATGCCAAGACTTCACGTATGTTAGAGTTTTTGGATTTGAGAGATCTCCTTATGTGTTGTCAAAGCCTGCACTTGATAGAATTGCCTACCTTGAGATTGTGAGGCAAATGAGTGTCTCAAATGCACAACATTTTGGAGGTGCTCACAAGCAAGTTTTCTTGCTCGGGACGTTACATTTTGGTGATTTCACTATTGTCTCCACAAATGCATATGAGATCATTGACAAGAGGTTGATAGAATATTACAACCTCTATGAGCACACAAGTTGAAAGAATTATGATCCTAAGGGTTATATCCACTAGAGCAGAAAAGGGCAAAATCTAGGCGATTATTTTCATGAGCACATTGAAGCCTGGGATATCTTCGGGAACAAGGAATTCGAGCAAGTTATGAAGAAATTCCAAGATCTAAACCAGAAACTGGAAGGAAAAAAGACAGAGACTACATGAGATGGGAGAAGAAGAAGAAGTTGAGAGCGAAACAGGAGAGAATGAGGTTGTTTCAAGATTCAGGAGGCCTGAAAGGGAGGAGGAGCCTGAAGCACAGGACCTAAATGTTGCAAGGATGAATACAGACATAGATGTTAGGTTAGAGGAGCATACCTCTTTTGTATTTGATGATGAGTTCATCAAATCGAAGGAATTTAAGTCCTTCTTGTATCACTTCAAAGGAAAGAGGCTAAGAGAGGCCATGCCTGATGTAACACCAAAGAATGAGGCAAAGATGCTTCAAAAAATGAAGGTAGACATAAATGCAAAGTTAAAAGGCATGACCCCTAAAAGGGGAAGGCAACTCCTTACAAAAGCAGGAATAATTCTTTTTCCAAGTTGGGACCTTAGTGCGTCCTTCATTTTTGACAGTTTATTGCATTCAGATAAGAAGGATTTCAAATTGGATATCCAAGGTGTGGATTGTTGGCATTATACACTCAGATGAGAATAGTTGGTATTGTCATTGATGGCAACCAACTAGTAACATGGTTCATAGGTTACACCGGTGATAGACATCATCTACTGGCACCAACAGTTACAACAAGTTTATTCACACCAGCATCCAATCTACACCAACAGCAGATTATAGTGGCACTCTAAGTCGACTTGAAATAATATTGTTTTGTATTGTAATATTATTTGTATAGCCGACATGATGTATTGTAAAGACTCATATATGTATGAGATCTTGTAGGTCATTTTGTAAGTAATCAAGTAAGGTAATTAGGTATGTATGTAAGCGAATAAATTTATATGCATTTGATGTAATTATCCTATGAGCGAATAAGAGCACAGCAAAGCGAAGCAAGGTTTATGGCAGTGGTATCAGTTAGAGCTTAAATCGGTACTGAATCCAGCATTGTAGATGCTATTTTGAGTAGTACATTATCATTGGATTTAACCACCCAATTGTAGTCAGTGTGACTCCATTTTGTGTTGAGCAGTGAGCTCTAGGTTGTTGGTCTTCCTGCATGTGTAGGCCCCTATTGTACAAGTAATATTTATTCATATTATCTAGTGAGTAAATATTGTGGGTCACAAATCCCACCAAGGTTTTTCCCCTACTGGGTTTCCTCACCAAAAATATCTGTGTTATGGTGTGCATTGATGCTTATTCTTTTGTTTCTCTTTACTGCACTATTATCTGTTTACCGGTATATTAATTTGGGTTATAAAGTTGCAAACAAGTTTAAATCTTACATCAACCAGTTAGGCACTGATTCCCACCCCCCCCCCTCTCAGTGTCTTTGGGACTAACCTAGCATCTAACATGGATGACATTTTTATTGGATCAAGGTATGATCCAGATGATGAGGCCATGCTTCTATGGGCTCTTTATACCCCAAATAGGAGGCTAAAAATCATAGATGTGGACAAAGCTTTTTGAAACATGATGAAGTTAAAGGTCAGTGAAGTTGATCCCATGGTCATAGAGGATATGGGAGTTGATATTTCAAAACTAAATAAAGTACAGATGAAGATGTTGGTGAAAGAGGCGGGAAAGTATAAAGCATTGTATGAGGAAATTTTGAGAAGTAGGGGTCAACCAGTACCCCAGATAGCAGATGAATCCAAATTAAAAAGGAAGTGCGAAGAATTTCACAAGGAAAACAAAAAATTGAAGAAAAGAATGCAGAGCATAAGGACAGACATAACAAGGATTCTAGATCATCTACCAGAAAAATATGGATAACACAATGTCGCACCAGAGGATCCTTGATAGGTTAAACATGCTACTGCAAGATCAAACACTGAGTAATAAAAGGATCAATAAGGTCAAAAAACTAATTGACACTCATCAAGGATTCACAGCAAAGTTGAATATTGAGTATGAGGAATGTAAAGGGATCGTTAATCATGGATTTCCAAGCATGGTAGATGATACAGGGGTTATGAAGGATAAACACCAATGGATTACCAAGTGTAGATCTCTACTCAGTTCAGCCCTTAGCATTGCTCCTGCAAATATGTTGGACATGAATGAAATAGGGGAGCAGGTTGAAAATTTTGTTATAGCAGAGATAGCAGTTAGAGACATTATCTTCAACGCCTGCACATATAAGGATGAAGGGTACCTTCGACATATCTAGAAATGTGGTCAGTGGTTGGATGGAAAGAATTAGTCGGTGTCAATGTAGTTTGTTTTGTTTATAGCAGTTAGGGAGTCAGTTAGTTTCCTGTTAGTTTTAGTTTGTACTAATGAAAGGGTGTGTCCTTTCATTCATATCTTTTTAGTCATATATATAGAGAGAGTCATTTTTTAATTCTAAGAGGGGAAGGGGGAGAAAATTATTATCTTTTAGATTGTCCGTTGGAACTAGTAGTGTTATGTAAAACAGGTCTGTAGAAATGAAGATCCATTTTTGTGTAAGCAAGTGTATCATGAACTACCTATGAGTCTGCAATTTTTGTGCACCCTTGTTCCAAGAAAGTAATATATAAGATTCGTTGTTTTCATCTTCAGATCGTTTCATGTTATATGATGTTGATGGTTTAAAATCTTTTGGATAAATCTAAAAAGGATTTGTTGCAGTGTTTTATCATCTGTTTTTATAAAGCTATCATAATTGTTTTTGTTTTTCTTATAGCATACATTGAAGTCATTGCAATGATAGTCTTGTTTCTTCACACTGTCTCGAAAGATTATAAAGATATGTCCATTAAGTAACATGTAAATTGTCAGATAAGGCACTGGTATGTTATTGGTTTCCTGTGAATAAATTAAGTGTGCACAAAGTCCTCACCAGAGAAAATACATTATTAGTTTTTACTTGCCTTGTTCTTTCATAATTACTCTAAGTTCCAACAACATTTTGTTATAACTTTTATTTATATTCAATTATACTCAAACTTTCAGATTAAAACAAGTCACAAGCATAGTTGCAGGAAATTGTTTGGCATTCATGTAAACAGCTAGATTCAATAATTTAAATTCACTATAAATAAATCTATTTATGCTTTGGAGATTGGGGTATACCCACCTAGGTCTAGTGGAGCCTAAAGTGCGGAGGAATTTGGTCTTTGACCATTCCTGTTCGTTGGCCAAGGCTGATTGGATCAGTTAAGGATTTGGCAAGTCCATTTAATTTCCAATCTGTGGTTTTGGGAACCAACATAATCAATCTTTCAAAACACCTAGTTTTCTCCTACATAGATTAATCCCAAACTTTATTATTTTAACACCTAAGAAATGAAAATGTTACTAAAATTAAAATAATGGTAACAATAACAAATATTAGTAATGGTATAATCTTATGATATTAGATATAATTTTTTTAATCAAGTTTTAATCACAACACTAATACACATATGAAGCAATCAATTTCATTGTACTTGATTTCACTAATAAACATATAAATGACAAAATATGAACTCCAAACTATATATATTATAAGAATCTAATTTTTGAAAGAAAATGGAATGTTACAACATTCAACACATTGTAAGCAATAGAAGAATTTGATTTGATACATAAACACCAACTTCTACATGATTTAGGTGAAATATATATTCAGTATTTCAACAATACATTGCAAGACTTCACCTGTAGAGAAAAAGAGGATGGCTTAAATCACACACACTAAGATTTGACTTCTAAGCTTAAAAGTGTTAAACACTTAAAGTTGACTGGCATTCGCTAGGCTCAATATGTTGCTTAGTGTGTGTGGTTTAAGATTGGCCAAGAAAAAGTGAAATATTAGCTGTGGGATTGAGATCCTGAGGTAAGAAATTGCTTTGTTTTGCTTTCACCCTACTTTGCTGATTTATTATTAGGAATACCTTCTAATGATAGGCACCAATGGTCATCCATGCCTAATGTCCTAGTTTTAGTTAGTGTTTGGACTCAAACTATTAGCATATTAGATTACTGTCAGGAATTACCATTTATGCCTTATTAGGGCTTGTTGATCTGATAACAACACCTATCTCCTCCCACATATTTTTTGGTATTTTTGAAATATATAGCTGGAACAAGGTTGTCCCTAATTGCCTCCTCATAGATTGAAACCTTATTATGGTCATTTATATCTTCTAGCTACTCCAAAATTTGTGTTGATGTGAACATTTTTATGCTTTGTTCATCTTTGTCAATAATATAATAAATTTCATCAAACAAGTTTGTTAAATCTTTCTTTTTATTACCTATTTCTTCCATCTTACCTTGTTGTCTCAACTCTTTAGTTGATGTTGGCATTTTCAATGTGTTCTTCATCTTCAAGAAAAAATGGAAGCTCTTAAAAGAAATCAGTCAACACTTTGTGCTCAGCGCCTCTTTAATTTGTGCTCGATATCTTTCTACTCCAATTTATTACGCTTGGAGCATCACCTTGTTGCAACAAGTCTAATTCTTCTTTTTCTACATCATGTGCAAGTGTATAAAAAATAAAACAAAATTCTTCTTGTACTACCTAAAACTCCCCTTTCTTTTGTTCAGTAAACCAACTTTCTTGGTAAACAATGGGTCTTCTTTTGCTAAGGTAAATAGTATAGGAAAATAAGTTTGGTTTGATAAATAATTTTGAGGAGTTTGGGGAATTTCTTGGGGAGGAATGAAATATTGATAAGATTTCTCTTGAGGAACCATCAGCTAAGTTTAAGTAAACACAATTTTTGGTAAAGGAAAAATTCCTTTAAAGCTTGGAATTTTGATCTTAGAAGACTAGTTTGAAGACTTAGGAGGCTTACTTTGCTTGAATATTGGGAACTTTTACTTAGAGGCCTCTTTTGGAGGTTGATCCACTATTGGAAGAGGAGCTTGTGTGAAGCTAGGGCTGGAAAAGGTTGGCTAGATTTCCCTAGCCTTTGTGCTTGGGCAAGCAAAGGATTCATATAATCTTCTTTAGCATCAATTCCCTTTGCAAGAGATTTCTCACACTGCTTTTATTGTATCTCCATCTCCTAATGATTTTGCTAAATTGGGTAAGCCAACTCCTACTACAAATTAAAATCTTTCTCTCTTTACAACCCCAAAATGCTCTTGAAAATATAATGATATATTCTTTATAGTCATGTTGTTAACATTTGGAGGCTAACTATGAGAGTAGCCATGTTGGTTGGGAATAAAACGACTTTCTTGGGATTAATTTTGAACATATATAGGCTACCAAGAGGTTTGATCAATGGTGGGAAGATGGTAAGCATAGCGAGCATGATGATAGTTTGTTGTAGCCATGTTATTTGGGATGGTGTTTTCAACTTGGCATGGCTAATAAGAAGGCATATAGGCAAAATTCTCATGAAATGGGAGGTGATAGGACATATCTATATGAAATGAAGACACATTCAAGCATTTACGTAAACCAAAAATTCATTGAAAGGTCTTCTAAAGAAAGAATAAATAAGTCTTAGAAAAATTAAGCACATACTAGCACTTAGTCCAGTTGAAACTAGCAGATTATCTTTGAGAGTCACTTGGTGTAGTGTCCACCCTTGATTTGACTTATTTTGACTAGAGTTGACTTTTATATTATGTTTGATAGACTTATCAAGACTATATTTTGATGATTTGGATGATGATTACTCATGTTCTTCAGTGACTTATGATTGATGTTAGACCATATTGGACATATGCTATTTTGATTATCTATATGGATGTTGGTACTATCATGATTGATCATGTGATTTGATGATATATGTACTCGATGGATTTTATATGCTCACTATGTGATGGATTATTGATAGATTAGATTTATAATGGTTTTGATGATGATTACGATTACACTAACCCTACTTTATGTTTACATATGATGAGATGTTTATAAGATGTGTTTGACTATTGTTTGACTGTCTTCGTGATAGAGACGATTCCACATCACTCATTGCGAGCGGGATGTGTCGTTGTGATTCTCTATCACTTGCTTGTTCTATATATGTATATGTATACGTTGTGTTATCATTTTGTGGTTGCAAGATTTTGCAGGTACCAGACATTGACTCCACTTGGCTTCACAGGTCTGAGCGTGTATTTAGTTCAATTAGCTTATGTGGTTCGAAGATGGCATGAGTTTCCCCTCACATACTCTAGGTCTAAGTCGTTCACTGTGAGTAGTCAGCATCTTGGCATAATTTGCCATGTCAGTTAGTAAACTTGGTCCTTTGGTATTGTGAGTCCAGTTTATGCCAATTGATTTACTTGATGATGTTAGAGTAATTATGTGTAGTTTTCTATTTGGAAATGTTTATTTTAATGTATTTGATTTATGTTTTGAATATTTAATTTTATGATATTTATATTTATTTGATAATTAACATTTATTGATTTTATGATTATTTTAATATTTGATAAGCTTTATTGTTGTTTAATATTTATTTAATATTTGCGATATAATCTTTAATGGTATTTGACTATTTAATTATTTATTTGACTTTCTATGGTTTAACATTTATTTGATATCTTTTATCTATTTGGTTCTTTAATTTATTTTATTAGCTTTTGGTTTATTTGATTTTAATTCCCTTTTGGATTAAATTTATTTTCATCTTATATTTATTTAATAGTTTGACTTTTTATTTCTAAGTGGGGTGTATGAGCACAAAAAATTAAATAAAGAAAATAAAAACAATCCCACTTAGTTGAATAAGTATATTTTATTTACTTTACCTACCCTTCACTCTCATTGGTTAAATTCAAAATGGGTGAAAAAATTATATTATATGGTGGGTTGGTAAAATATACTCCAAAATGGAATATTTTTATTGGCCAAAATTGAGGCTAGGGTTTTTGGATTATTGTTGCTTTTAATTTTCATTCCCATGAGGTTTTTCGGTTGGATTGGCTATTCTCCGGAAATTTCTCCAGCAAGTTTTCTTCCTTGGTTTTGGATTGCTACACTCTTGGTTTTTGGCTGGACCTTGATTGGATTTTGGTTTGGCTTATGGGAGCTCTTCTTCAACTACAAACCATCACACAGGTTGCAGGTTGGAGGCTTCTCCATTGGTTTCTTGTTTTGCTTTCAAAGTTTGAAATTTGTATGCTTTGTGTTTGATTTGGTTAAAAAAAAAAAAAGATTTGGTTTATGCATTCTCTTTAGTCTTCCTATATTTGGAATGGGTAGCCATGGGATTCAATATTCTTTGCTTGGTTTATAGCTCTAGAAATAATGCTTCCTGTGCATTGCCGTGAATGTTCATCATGAGGAATATCTTGCAGATTTTGTATATGTATTGTATGAATTATTTTAATAAGATTTGTATTTTATATTAAGGAGATTTTAACCTGGTAGATGAGTTCTTATGCAGATTGTGAATCTGGGAAAGAGGAGAGTCTTTGTGAGCTCCCAATCTAGCTCTGCTGTAGAGGAGACTCACAAGACTTTTTCCCCTTTTTATTTTCACACATCCCCTTGTGTATGGATGTTATTGTTTATGTGGAATGTCTTTTTAAATGTATTTGAGTCATATATTATGCTTTCTATATTTTAGATTCAAGGTTGTGGAGTATTCCCTCAGTTTTGACAGTGCTAGAGATGTTCTTCCTCCAAAAGTCTGCATTATGTTTTCAATTGGAGTTTCTTGGATGAATTATTTTATTTTGTTCACATATTCGTATAGTTTATTTCATGCCAATTCCAATGAGTATAAATATGTCATATTTGGCTGATTATATTTCGTGCAATTTTGATTCCACACTTAAGTAGTTTTTTGCCAAATTTTACTTTTTTTTTATGCGCTAAAGTATCAGTTGTATGTGCCATTATGTGTATTTTTAAGGTTTTGTCCAGTTTGAAGTCTGTTTGATGTGAGTTGGATTTGGGGTTGTACCAGAGGCTTTTGAGGGCATTTGTGATGTTGTCTAATGCTTATTTATGATTGTTGATGTCTTCATATGATTTATTTTTGAGTTTTGTACGCATTTTATTGCATTTGAGTTGTTTGTGCTTCCTCTCTTGTTGATGCACCAAGAGAGAGATTTGAGATTCTTGTGATTATGTGCCAGCAAGTGGATATGCCTTGCTAAGATTATGTGATGATTTATTTTAGATTTGATGGCATTTCTTATGGCCTTGACATGTTTATTTGGCCAAGAGGCTCATTGATTTTTGGTTCTCATGATGTTAAATTTCATATGTTTCATGATTATGAGACGATATTGTTGTTTGCATATGGATTATTTGTGATTTCAGATTTATGTATGTTCTCAGATCCAATTGTGATTCTAGGGCCTCTTGTGTTGTCATGTTTGAGACCATGTTAGGGGGGAGTGGGCTTCCTTGTGATGATCGGGGTCATGAGAGATAGGCTGCATGAGGTTCCTCGTAAGGATGCATGAAGTCTAGACCACCAGGGCACATTGGAGTTTTCCATGATTTGTAAATAAGTGATAACCTAATAATTGATGGGTTGGGTAGTTAGATTAATTAATAAGATGATAAATTGATTGTGCCTCATGACTTAGTCCTAGGGAGGATGTTTTAGGATAAGCATGAGAATGTCGTGAAGATGGTAAGCTAATCTCTCTTAGTCTCTCATAGGTTGAGATGGCTCCACATGTCCATCAGGCTAGTGCCTTGTGTTATTATGTTATTGTGTTATGAGGATGGCATGTGATGACACTCCACTCCTACATGTGTTTCCCCTTTATGATTTATGATTATGCTTATTGGATGCATTTATGTTTTGATGATTTTTATGCCTCTAGGAGTTCATTCTTGTTGTATTGTTTAAGTTCTTGCTTGAGAGTCCTTGCGTTGTTAGTCTCCTTGGTTATAGGTGTCAGCTTAGGTTTGGAGTATGTATTGGGACCTTGTGTCATCTCCTAGCATGGGGGGTGGTTCCTTTGGTTCCACATGGTTGGGAGGTTGGTGCTTTTTAGCCATTGGGATGTTCTTTTGGATTATTCTTGCATGGATGTGGATTCTTCATCATGATGTACTATGGATGTACCTTATAGCAGATTTATGTAATGGATAAAATAAAATGTATGTCATGTAATACTTTTGTATATTATAGATGGAATCTTGTAGTAGAAAGAGCTATGCTCATGATGTATTTAATGTACTTATATTTGTAGATGAATTGTAGTTGGAAATTGGAATTAAGGCTTAGATGTATTGTACTATTGTAGAGAGGTGATCTTATGAGTCATGGAAATGAATGGATTATAGTTGGAATAGAATGGAATTGCATTATGGATCAGTTGTATTATGCCATGGGATGATTAGAGGCTAGTTAGAATGTTAAATAATCTTGAAAGAGGAATGTTCATGGAGTAATAAATGAATATGTTATAGGATGTTAAATGGATTTAGTAAACATGAATGATTCATATAGATGCATTGGTAGAAAGAAAATTATGCATATCATGGGAAGTAAGTAATGTTGTAGGTTGCATATCTCATGAGTAGATAATTATATTATGATGCATTAATGAAGGTGAAATATACCTTTCACGTGCGTAATATGCTATTGTGGAAATGAATTTAAGTAATGATGCTAAAGTACCCTAGGGAAAGATTAATGATGTTGTGATATTTCCGCTTGCGTTAATTCATGAAATGAGTAATTATATATGTTCAAATTAGTTAATTGATGAACGAATGTAAATAGATGGAGATGTTATGTGTTGCATTAGTTGTTATTAGATGTTAATAAATAAAAAAATTCTCCATTTGTATATTATTGTTTAGTTTCTTTAGGGTATTTTGGCGGGCATTATAACTTGGTATCAGAGCCCATGTTCAGCACTGGGTACTCTGGTTTCAATTGAGCCCATTGTACATTTTAGCATTTGGTATGGGGTAGCCCAACGGTTTTATCCCTGCTATTTATTTTCTTGTTATAGTTTTCTTAGATGTTTAGCTTATAGTCTCCTTTGCATTTTTCTTAGATAAGATGCCTGTTACGGGTAGATATCATCATCATGGTGGTTGCATGGGTACTCATAGGAACCCTCACCCTAAGCTTTTTGAAGAGTCACACCATGAGGAACAGGAGCAGGAGCAGCCTAGAGATGATCCTATCCCACAGTTGGTAAACATGCTTCAGGAGCTTCTTGGTCGCCTAGGACCGAGACAGGAGGAGAACCATCAGGAGGGATCTCATCATTTAGAGCATCGAGAGAGAGAGTGTTCACGTTCTCCTAGGAGGAGAATTGAGGTGGATCAGAAGGTGCTTGCAGCTAGTCATATCAGAGATCTGAATAGGACTCAGCCTCCTACGTTTGATGGCTTAGGTAGTGGCATGGAGGCAGAGACTTGGTTATTGGACTTAGGTAGGTGTTTTGCTATGCACTAGTGTAGCAGTAACACCAAGGCGAGATGTGCGATTTTGCATCTTCATGATTTTTCAATGACATGGTGGCACATGGAGGAACAGAAATTACATTTGGACATAGCGACGATATCATGGGAGTTATTCTTGGAGTGGTTTCATGCCATATTTCTTTCAGATCATTGGAGGCAGAGGAAGGTTGATGAGTTCCACAATTTGAGACAACAGAGGATGACTGTGGAGCAGTGTGAGCGCAGATTCTTCGAGCTTAGACAATATGTTGGATATGCAGATGATGAGACGATGTTGATTCAACACTTTGTTAGAGGTCTGAATGATCGTATTGGTGGAGAGGTTTGGATGCACGAACCTAAGACCTTAGAGGCAGCGGTGGAGAAGGCGAGACTAGCAGAGGAGAATCTTTCATTAGCATCAGGAGGAGCAACTGGAGGACAGATAGTTAGTGCACCTGTTACAGGATCTACAATGAGAGGACCACAGCAACAGTCTGTAGGATATGCTAGGAGCGATCCTTCTTCTTTTCATAGTGGTCAGCGGTTTAAGAAGAGGTTTTCTCAGGGACGGAGCTTTGCTCGAGGTGCCAAATTTCAGGTTGATAGGAGTCACAATCGTCAGCATGACAGGAGACCTACTCCTTCCCAACCAGCGCAGAGTTCACAGCCAGCTTCTAATAGAGGCAGTGTTCAGCAGTCAAGTATAGCACCAGGTAGTAGAGTGTTTGTCAGGAGAGATTGCTTCGCATGTGGACAACCAGGTCACATTATTGTTCATTGTCCTCAACGTACTTCTCAGATGTCAGGGCAGCAAAAGCCAGCTACTTCTGAGCCTACAATTGGAGATGCAAGCAGGTCTCATCGCGTTTTTGCAGCGGTTGATAACTGTCAGTCTGAGCATCAGGCCACCATTATAGAGACACCAGGTGTGATAGGTGGTATCTCTTGTTCCGTGTTATTTGACTCTGGAGCGTGAGACTATTTTATTTCTCCTTTTCTAGTAGAGCGATGCAGGCTTGCTACGGCAAAGAAGGACAATAGGTGGCAAGTAGAGTTAGCTACTGGGTCCAAAGTGGTAGTGGATTCCCTTGTGCTCAATTGTACTTTAGTTTTAGGATATTTCTAGACTTCTGTGGATCTTCGTGTTATGTATTTGGGATCTTATGATGTAGTTCTCGGTATGGATTGGCTTGGATCTCACCAAGCGCAGATAGATTGTAGAGGTAAGAGAGTGCAATGGAAGCATGATAGTCGGAAGAGTGTGGAGATTGTAGGTATTCAAAGACCTATCTCTCTTCACATAATTTCTACTATGCAGATGAAGAGGTGTGTGCGTAAGGGTTGCCAATTGTTTGCAGTTAGAGTGAAGGATATGGACGGGAAAGTTAGCTCAGAGGATTTATTGCAGCAGCATCCCATTCTTCAGGAGTTTGTAGATGTTTTTCCTAGTGAGATTCCAGGTATGCCCCCTCGGTGAGATATAGATTTCGGGATTGATTTGGTACAAGGAGCTGAGCCTATTTCTAAAGCTCCCTATCGAATGACCACACAGGAGTTGGATGAGTTGAGAGTTCAGTTAGAGGAGCTGTTGGCGAAGGGATTTATTCCTCCTAGTGTGTCCCCTTGGGGTGCACCTGTGCTATTTGTGAAGAAGAAGGATGGATCTCTTCGATTATGCATTGATTACAGATAGCTTAATAAGGTGACAATGAAGAACCGATATCCCTTGCCTCGGATAGATGATTTATTTGACCAGATTAAGGATGCCAAAATATTCTCTAAGATTTACCTTAAGTCCAGGTATCACTAGTTGAGGATTCAGGAGATAAGCATTCATCGCACAGCTTTTCATACTAGATATGGTCATTGTGAGTTCACAGTGGTACCTTTTGGTCTCACGAATGCACCTTCGGTTTTCATGAGCTTGATGAATGGTGTATTCAGGTTGTATTTGGACAGATATGTATTAGTATTTCTCGATGATATTTTGATTTATTCGAGATCGGTTGAGGAGCATGAGGAACATGTGAGGTAGGTTTTGCAATGTCTTAGGGAGAATCAACTATACGCCAATTTGGCAAAGTGTGATTTCTTCCAGACAGAGGTGAGGTATCTTGGTCATGTGATTTCTGGAGAGGGCACCGCAGTTGATCCCTCGAAGATTCAGGTGATTGTTGATTGGCCAGCACCCACTAATGTGGGAGAGGTGCGTAGTTTCATGGGTTTAGTAGGATATTAATGCAGATATGTTCAGGATTTCTCTAGGATAGCTCATCCTATCACTTCTCTTTAGAGAAAAGGGAAGAATTTTGTTTGGACAGAGAAGTGTGAGACAACATTTCAGATCCTTAAGGAGTGTTTGACCAGTGCACCTATTTTAGCAGTACTAGATCCTTTGGGAAATTTTGTGGTGTGCACAGATGCTTCTTTGGAGGGTCTAGGAGCAGTATTGATGCAGGATGGTCGTGTGATTGCATATGAGTCACGCAAACTTAAGAATCATGAGCAGAACTATCCCACCCATGATCTTGAGTTAGCGGCAGTGGTTCATGCTTTGGTTAGGTGGAGGCACTTCCTTCTTGGACACAAATTCGAGTTGCACAGTGATCATCGCAGTTTGCAGTATATCTTCATGCAGTCGAATTTGAATGCTAGATAGAGGCGTTGGATGGAGTTCTTATGTGAGTATGAATTTGAGGTGAGATATATTCAGGGTAAGGAGAATGTGGTAGCAGATGCATTAAGTCACAGGAGGCATGAGATTTCAGCAATGTCTCTTAGTGTGGATTTGAGGAGCCGTATTCTTAGTGCCCTTTCTTTGGATGTATGGTATCAGGAGATTAGTGCAGAGGTTGCCATAGGTAGAGCTCTTGAGGGCAAATATGTTGGTTACTCGATAGAATCAGATGGACTTCTTAGGCATTTGGGACGCATTTATGTTCCACCATCAGATGGTCTTCGAGTTTTGATCATGTCGGAGGCACATCGTGCACCTTACTCGGCACATCCAGGTGTCAAGAAGATGCACATGGATTTGAAATAGATATATCATTGGTCTAGTATGAGGAGAGATATTGCAGATTTTGTGGCATGTTGCCTAGAGTGTCAGCGAGTGAAGGCAGAGCATCAGCATCCCGCAGGATAATTACAGTCACATTTGGTTCCAGGATGGAAATGGGATATTATATCTATGGATTTTATAGTTGGATTGCCCATGTCTTCATGTCATCATGATGCTATTATGGTCACTGTAGACAAATTGACCAAAGTAGCACACTTTTCTCCGATCAGGTCTTCATATACAGCAGCGACAATAGCTCGAGTTTTCTTGGAAGGAGTTGTGAGCTTGCATGGTATTCCTTGGCGGATCATATCCGATCATGATCCAGTGTTCACATCAGCATTTTGGACACCTCTTCAGCATGATTTAGGTATGCAGTTGAACTTTAGTTCATCTTATCACCCCGAGACAGATGGGCAGACAGAGAGGGTGAACCAGGTATTGGAGGATATGTTGAGGATGTACGTAATGGATCAATAGTCTCGTTGGGAGGACTATCTCTATTTGGTTGAGTTTGCATACAATAATGGTTACCATAGCTCTATAGGTATGTCTCCTTATCAAGCATTATATGGTAGACCATGTCGCACGCCCTTGAGTTGGGATCGTTTAGAGGATAGAGTGCGTATCGGATCAGAGATGTTGCAGGATATGGAAGATCAGGTGGCTCACATCAAAGAGCATTTGTTGGCCGCTCAAGATAGACAACAGAAATATGTGGATGCTCATCGAGTGGAAAGGCAGTTCTCTGTTGGTGATAGGGTATTTCTGAGAGTTCGCCCACGAAAGAGTCTGATCTTTTACAGGAAAGGCTCTAAGTTGGCACCTTGATTTGTTGGACCTTTCGAGATTCTGGAGCGGATTGGTCCTGTGCCTTATCGCCTTGCCTTGCCGCCAAGCTTGTCCCGCATCCATGATGTCTTTCATGTTTTTGTTTTGAGGTTATATCATCCTGATATTTTGCATGTGTTGGATTGGAATGCTTTGCAGGTCGAGGATGGGCAGCTTTCTATGGAGCCTGTGCGCATTCTTCAGCATAGAGAGATGTCACTCAGAGGCTGAAGTGTAGAGTAGGTAAGGGTCCAGTGAGATCCGATTGATGATTCTTCGGCTACATGGGAGGATGCAATGCGAATGAGAGAGCTATATCCCTATTCATTCTCAGGCTTCCAGGAGTAAGCCTAGGCAAAGGGGGGGAGGATGTAGTGTCCACCCTTGATTTGACTTATTTTGACTAGAGTTGACTTTTATATTATGCTTGATAGACTTATCTAGACTATATTTTGATGATTTGGATGATGATTACTCATGTTCTTCAGTGACTTATGATTGATGTTAGACCATATTGGACATATGCTATTTTGATTATCTATATGGATGTTGGTACTATCATGATTGATCATGTGATTTGATGATATATGTACTCGATGGATTTTATATGCTCACTATGTGATGGATTATTGATAGATTAGATTTATAATGGTTTTGATGATGATTACGATTACACTAACCCTACTTTATGTTTACATATGATGAGATGTTTATGAGATGTGTTTGACTATTGTTTGACTGTCTTTGTGATAGAGACAATTCCACATCACTCATTGCGAGCGGGATGTGTCATCGTGATTCTCTATCACTTGCTTGTTCTATATATGTATATGTATATGTTGTGTTATCGTTTTGTGGTTGCAAGATTTTGCAGGTACCAGACATCGACTCCACCTGGCTTCACAGGTCTGAGCATGTCTTTAGTTCCAATGGATTATGTGGTTCGAAGATGGCATGAGTTTCCCCTCACATACTCTAGGTCTAAGTTGTTCACTATGAGTAGTCAGCATCTTGGCATAATTTGCCATGTCAATTAGTAAACTTGGTCCTTTGGTATTATGAGTCCAGTTTATGCCGGTTGATTTACTTGATGATGTTAGAGTAATTATGTATAGTTTTCTATTTGGAAATGTTTATTTTAATGTATTTAATTTATGTTTTGAATATTTAATTATTTGATATTTATATTTATTTGATAATTAACATTTATTGATTTTATGATTATTTTAATATTTGATAAGTTTTATTGTTGTTTAATATTTATTTAATATTTGCGATCTAATCTTTAATGGTATTTGACTATTTAATTATTTATTTGACTTTCTATGGTTTAACATTTATTTGATATCTTTTATCTATTTGGTTCTTTAATTTATTTTATTAGCTTTTGATTTATTTGATTTTAATTCCCTTTTGGATTAAATTTATTTTCATCTTATATTTATTTAATAATTTGACTTTTTATTTCTAAGTGGGGTGTATGAGCACAATAAATTAAATAAAGAAAATAAAAACAATCCCACTTAGTTGAATAAGTATATTTTATTTACTTTACCTACCCTTCACTCTCATTGGTTAAATTCAAAATGGGTGAATAAATTATATTATATGGTGGGTTGGTAAAATATACTCCAAAATGGAATATTTTTATTGGCTGAAATTGAGGCTAGGGTTTTTGGATTATTGTTGCTTTTAATTTTCATTCTCATGAGGTTTTTCGGTTGGATTGGCTATTCTCTGGAAATTTCTCTAGCAAGTTTTCTTCCTTGGTTTTGGATTGCTGCACTCTTGGTTTTTGGTTGGACCTTGATTGGATTTTGGTTTGGCTTGTGGGAGCTCTTCTTCAACTACAAACCATCACACAAGTTGCAGGCTTCTCCATTGGTTTCTTGTTTTGCTTTCAAAGTTTGAAACTTGTATGCTCCATGTTTGATTTGGTTAAAAAAAAAAAAGATTTGGTTTATGCATTCTCTTTAGTCTTCCTATATTTGGAATGGGTAGCCATGGGATTCTATATTCTTTGCTTAGTTTATAGTTCTGGAAATAATGCTTCCTGTGCATTGCCGTGAATGTTCATCATGAGGAATATCTTGTAGATTTTGTATATGTATTGTATGAATTATTTTAATAAGATTTGTATTTTATATTAAGGAGATTTTAACCTGGTAGATGAGTTCTTATGGTGATTGTGAATCTGGGAAATGGTGCAGGAGCACTTGAGCACCTGAATGCTCAAATCCTAGCAGGTATAGCATTTTATTGCAAATTAAGAATGTGTATTTATTTTATGCTTCTAGTAGGTTTAATAGGTTTGTTTTGTGGTGTAATAAGGCTTGGAACTCATTTGTGTTTAAGAGTTTCCAAGATTTTTGTTTTTTTTCTCAATGGGCCAAAAACTGTCAATTTTGGGTCCAAATGAGCAATTTTGAATTTTTGATGTTGTAAAGCCTTGAAAGGCATTGGAGCATGTTTATTTAGTGTTTCTAATGATTTTGAGTCATTGGTTTGAGTGCCAAGTCACCAAGAGTCAAAATGCAACTTTTTGAGCAACAAAAGTTGTCAAAAGTTGTCAAAAAGCTGTCAAAAAGTGCAAAAAGTGACTTTTGGTGGTTTTGGTTAGTTCCAGCCTATACCTATCCGTACAAAGGCTTCAAAAAGTTGGCACATGTATAAAAACCATGTTCCAATCATTGTATGTACAGTTCATGTTGGAAAAATAAGAGAAATACTTGTTTGTGCTTGTATTTTGTGAATTTTAACTAGTTTTTCTGTACTTTTGAGAGTACAGTCCATACCATGGCTCCATGAGTCCGTACTACTCCTGTTTTTGATTGATGTGATCTCCTTTGATGTTTTAGTAGTGATTGGAACAAGTTTTATTTGAAGTACTCTTAGGAAAGGCATTGTTTTGTGGTTCAAATGGAAGGTCTTTCATGGTCCAACTAGTTTCTTCAAGGTCTTTTCACCCATGGCTTTGAGGAAATTTGTTGGACCCTCTGTACATACTGTATCATACATCATTTTTCCTTTTCTAACTATGCACAGGTGTTTGTAAACCCATGGCAAGTATGTGGAGTGAGCAACTTGGCTTGGGTATTCTTAAAGTTGTTTGAATGGTACTTTGTTGTTCATAGCACTGTACTTTGATATGTTGAAGAAGAATTAAGTTGGCAAGAGTCTTAATTGTATTTTACCATCCTTGTCTCTCTCATGACTTGGTTGGTTGCAAGAAGCAAAGGTGTAATCAGATTGTAAAAACAGTGTGTCACTGTTTCATGGATAAAACCTCATTGCCAACCTCCCTAATGGATAGTGTGGAATGATGGATTCCTCTTTTATGCATCATGGAAATGTATTTGAAATTTTTTTTCAATATTAAAAAGACAAGGTACACAATCTGATTGTACAGGACCTAAATAAGGATCCTAGAAAAGTGTTTCCTTTGTCACAGTCTTATAATGCTGTCATGATTTGTGTCATCCTTTAAGTGTTCAAACCTTCAAGATCTTTGAAGAGGTTATATGCATTATTCTATCATGCCATTAGCACCTTCTTGCAGGCCAGGGACAGAGTGAAGAAGCAGGACAAAACGGAGAAAGAAAGTTGTCACAGTTTAAGACTATAAAAATGCAGTGATGGTGGGTGTGTAAGTAACAGTCACAAGAAATCCTTTCCTTATTTGCTTTGCAGGGTACTCCAACTTGTGTCAAGTCATTGTAGCATCTATTTTTGACAGATTTACAATGTATTTGGTTTATTAATGTTCAAAAAATGTATGCAAACCTTAAAAACATTGTTGTCTCAGTCATCTAGACTGTTATTTCTGTGTAAAGGCAGCAGTATGGTATTTATTTGACAAAATGACAGTGTGCTCAAATAAGTTTTGAATCCTTGGAAGTGTTTGACATATGTTATAGCAAAGTTTGAACCATTTAATTTGGGTCTAGCATCATGGAGGAGACCTTTAAATTGCAAACCCTCTCTAGAACCCTTAAAAACACTTGAAAAGTGCATATTTTGTGGGATAGTCCTCAAACAGTTTGTACAGTACTTGCCATAGCAAAAATCCTTGATCTTTCATCATCAAATGACCACATCTCCAAGGGTTTGTCATGAAGTTTAGCAGGCTGAGCAGGGTGAACAAATTTCAGTAAAAACTAGGGCTAATTCTAATAGCCTTTTTGGAGCAATTTTGACAATTTCATGAAATCGGTAAGGAAGGAGAAGCAATTGATTGTTTCAAACTATCAAAACTGTTAAGTTAAAACTTGAGACACCCTACTACGTGCCCCACAGCATTGCATTAAGTCATTTGATCAAGATGACCCTTTGAACCTAGAAGTTGCCTTGAGTATTTCAACGCTCCTTGCATCCAACTTGGAAATTTTCATTCTTGAAAGGTGAAGGACAGTCATCATACTTTGCAGACCTGTCCAGATGCTCAATCAACCCATTAATATGATTGAAATCCTTAAAGGTGCAAACAAGATTTGGTAAACCATGGTTCTCCAATAGTTGCCCATTCCTGGAAGAGAGGAGATTCAGCCAGTTGGACAACCAAACTTGTTCATTTTTGGTGACACTCAAGAGGACCTCATTTCAGACTTGAATGCCTTAGCATGGAAGGTAAGGAGGAGTGATGTCCAATACAATAGGATGCAAGCAGTGTTGAATAGAGAGGAGGAGATAGGAGAAAGGTTTAGAAGAATCCCATTTGTGCCTAGGGATTGATTTGGGAAGCATATTGAGAACAAAAGCCCACCAACCTCAAAGAAGACCAACTTATATTTTACCTCCTCATTAGGAAAGAGGAGAGTCTTTGTGAGCTCCCAATCTGGCTCTGCTGTAGAGGAGACTCACAAGACTTTTTCCCCTTTTTATTTTCACATATCCCCTTGTGTATGGATGTTATTGTTTATGTGGAATGTCTTTTTAAATGTATTTGAGTCATATATTATGCTTTCTATATTTTAGATTCAAGGTTGTGGAGTATTCCCTCAGTTTTGATAGTGCTAGAGATGTTCTTCCTCCAAAAGTCTACATTATGTTTTCAATTGGAGTTCCTTGGATGAATTATTTTATTTTGTTCACATATTCTTATTTTTTATTTCATGCCGATTCCAACGAGTATAAATACGTCATATTTGGCTGATTACATTTTGAGTAGTTTTGATTCCACACTTAAGTCATTTTCTGCCAAACTTTACCATTTTTTTTATGCGCTAAGGTATCAGTTGTATGCACCATTATGTGTATTTTTAAGGTTTTGTCCAGTTTGAAGTCTATTTCATGTGAGTTGGATTTGGGGTTGTGCCAGAGGCTTTTGAGGGCATTTACGATGTTGTCTAATGTTTATTTATGATTGGTGATCTCTTCATATGATTTATTTTTGAGTTTTGTATGCTTTTTATTCCATTTGAGTTGTTTGTGCTTCCTCTCTTGTTGATGCACCAAGAGAGAGATTTGAGATTCTTGTGATTATGTGCCAACAAGTGGATATGCCTTGCTGAGATTATGTGATGATTCATTTTAGATTTGATGGCATTTCTTATGGCCTTGATATGTTTATTTGGCCAAGAGGCTCATTGATTTTTGGTTCTCATGATGTTAACTTTCACATGTTTCATAATTATGAGATGATACTATTGTTTTCATATGGATTATTTGTGATTTCAGATTTATTTATGTTCTCAAATCCAATTGTGATTCTAGGGCCTCTTGTGTTGTCATGTTTGAGACCATGTTAGGGGGGAGTGGGCTTCCTTGTGATGATCGGGGTCACGAGAGATAGGCTTGCATAAGGTTCCTCATAAGGATGCATGAAGTCTAGACCACCAGGGCACATTGGAGTTTTCCATGATTTGTAAATAAGTGATAACCTAATAATTGATGGGTTGGGTAGTTAGATTAATTAATAAGATGATAAATTGATTGTGCCTCATGACTTAGTCCTAGGGAGGATGTTTTAGGATAAGCATGAGAAGGTCGTGAAGACGGTAAGCTAATCTCTCTTAGTCTCTCATAGGTTGAGATGGCTCCACATGTCCATCAGGCTAGTGCCTTGTGTTATTATGTTATTGTGTTATGAGGATGGCATGTGATGACACTCCACTCCTACATGTGTTTCCCCTTTATGATTTATGATTATGTTTATTGGATGCATTTATGTTTTGATGATTTTTATGCCTCTGGGAGTTCATTCTTTTTGTATTGTGTAAGTTCTTGCTTGAGAGTCCTTGCGTGATTAGTCTCCTTGGTTATAGGTGTCAGCTTAGGTTTGGAGTATGTATTGGGACCTTGTGTCATCTCCTAGCACGGGGGGTGGTTCCTTTGGTTCCACATGGTCGGGAGGTTGGTGCTTTTTAGTCATTGGGATGTTCTTTTCGATTCTTCTTGCGTGGATGTGGATTCTTCTTCATGATGTACTATGGATGTACCTTATAGCAGATTTATGTAATGGATAAAATAAAATGTATGTAATGTAATACTTTTGTATATCATAGATGGAATCTTGTAGTAGAAAGAGCTATGCTCATGATGTATTTATTGTACTTATATTTGTAGATGAATTGTAGTTGGAAATTGGAATTAAGGCTTAGATGTATTGCACTATTGTAGAGAGGTGATCTTATGAGTCATGGAAATGAATGGATTATAGTTGGAATAGAATGGAATTGCATTATGGATTAGTTGTATTATCTCATGGGATGATTAGAGGCTAGTTAGAATGTTAAATAATCTTGAAAGAGGAATGTTCATGGAGTAATAAATGAATATGTTATAGGATGTTAAATGGATTTAGTAAACATGAATGATTCATATAGATGCATTGGTAGAAAATTATGCATATCATGGGAAGTAAGTAATGTTGTAGGTTGCATATCTCATGAGTAGATAATTATATTATGATGCATTAATGAAGGTGAAATATACCTTTCACGTGTGTAATATGCTATTGTGGAAATGAATTTAAGTAATGATGCTAAAGTACCCTAGGGAAAGATTAATGATGTTGTGATATTTCCGCTTGCGTTAATTCATGAAATGAGTAATGATATATTTTCATATTAGTTAATTGATGAACGAATGTAAATAGATGGAGATGTTATGTGTTGCATTAGTTGTTATTAGATGTTAATAAATTAAAAAATTCCCCATTTGTATATTATTGTTTAGTTTCTTTAGGGTATTTTGGCGGGCATTACACTTGGTGTGTGAGAAATTTCCTCCAAAGATATAAATTACTAATATATAAAAACTAGTCCAAAATATTAGTGATGCATGGAAATTTTACGGACTCTAATAGTCCAAACCATCCAAACGTGCATGCCAAAAATTGTTATTACTTAGATATGCACCCTTACTGAGTTGCCTACTTAGCTATTTGGTGAAATATGGGATGGTCTCATAGAATGTGGGCTTTGATAGTCGAGACTAAGCTCAAAAGAGGGTTGGTTTCCTTGGTACTCTACCTATGCTAATGCTTTCACTAAGGAAAGGAAGATAAATTCCTGAAATGAAACCTAAGTTCTAATGGGGTGATACACCAAATATTTCCAAGGCCTATACTACTATTTTTGGTATACAATAATTTAATGATTAGGGTAGTCCTCACACAACTCAAGGGTCTCATAGAATTGTGCATCAATATTTTATAAGAAGGATGAGTGTTTCATAGTTTTTAATGAAAATGAGGTTTTTTCACAGCTAAAACTATTCACATTCATTACACAACTTACAATCTATACGAAAACATATTATTTCAGCTTAAAGATGCTAGAGTGAGACATATATTAGATAATTTGTATAAGAATTAAAAAAAACATACATTAATCAAGAAATTGCACACAATAAAACAACATATAAGAAAGAAAATTTCTCGATTTCATTGATAAAAAATTATTTTCAATATTAAAAAAAAAAAAGATGTATTACACTTATATCCTCAGTCCCAGACTAAATTTGACCTAGAAAACGAGCTTGTAGCTTGAAAGAAAGCTATTTTAGTTGCAATCCTAAATCTACAACAATAAGAGCTAACTGAAAAAAGACCCTAGGCGTCCCCCTTTTTACTATTCAACTGTGATAAGTCAAACTTTATCCTTGGGTCCCTAGGCGATCTGTCCTCTTTTCTACTGCTAGAAATTCTCCTCATAGGTTGTGGTGAAAAATCTTGTTTGATTTGATCAACCTTAATTAATAGTGCTACCATATGCCAGCTCCTAGACGCTTGGAAGTCATCTGAATGCCCTGTATTTCCTCAATTTGATTTAAACTCACCAAACTATCCCTATATTTTCTCAAATGTTCATAATGGGTCTCCGTCTCTTCAAACTGCCATCACTTGAATGACATTTTTGAACGACACGTGAAAAATAGGTTCAAAGTGATTAAAATCCTTAAGGAAGGCATTGGATATCCAAGGACAGGAATTTGGCACTTTTTTTGACAGTGAGGTTAATTTTTCCTTATGTATGAGGTCAATCTGTTTCCTTGTTGCAGTGGGCACTATCTTTCTTATCTTTTACCACCTTTAAGACTGTTCCTCTGATCACTTTATGCCACTCATTCATTGCTTTGCTGTCCTCCATTCTCTCCTCCTTTTGACAACCATGATTATGATTATGTGATCAATCTTTGCTCACTTGTATCATGATTTTCCTTTTGTGTTCTCTTGACCCCTATGCCTCTCATGATTTTCATAAATATCACTGTGTTATCTCAGTGACTTTTCCTGTTGACTGTCACATGCCACTTGCATGGTGTTGTTGTACATTCACTATCCCTTTGCCAATCTTTTACATTTCACCTTACTTGGCATTCCAATCAAACGTATTTTAGGTTAAGTTTTCTGTTTTTAAGCTCTACTATTCCTTCTTAGCAGTCTTTTCACCCATATTTCCTCACCAAACATAAAACTTCTCTCTTCAATTACCTTTGTTTTCTTGCCAGGGTTGAGAATTTTATCTTGATTGTCTTATCATGAGGTATTGTCATACACTAACCACCTCTACACCTGTAGCGTTCATCACTATCATCCTTTGACTCTTCTTAGTGTATCACGGTCCTTGCTACATGGCCTATCTTCTCACACAGTATAAGACTATCTACACTTCTTATCCAACTGTTTCAATGTGTTTGTTAAGTATAGCCATGTCTTTGATCCACTGTTCAGATAGGTCCTTTTTATGTTTTCAGTCATATCACTTGTTGTCATTGTCCTTTGATAGATTTTATTCACTATCATGAAAAATTCATTCAGCCTGAACCATGCCCTGTTCTTTAGGATTATCATCTGGTTTTTTCCCATGATAAACCTTATTACATTCACCTTATTACATTCACTTCACTATCTATGCATTAATCTTCTACCATTTGTCCTATTTTTCCATTTGGTATGCTAAATATTGCCTCTATGATTGCCTTTCGCATGGTCTATTGTCTATCTTCTTACTATCCTAGTAGGGCTGTCATCTTATTGACCGTGTATGAAACTTTCATGCCTCATGATATTTATCATTTGTTGTCTTATTGTCTTAGTCAAGCAACAATCATACTTTATCACTTTGACTATCATAGTTGCAACTTTGTTCATTTTGTCACGTGTCAAATTGTCCCTTCACTTGTCCATTCAAGGTTCTTCCTTCAGCAATATCAGTACTTTGTAAAAATCAATTGTATATTCTCTTTTCCTTTAGCAATCATCACAGTTTCCAAAACCATCAACTAAAGGAGGGTTTTTCTTCTATCTTTAATTTTCATCTTATTCATCATCAAAACATTTTGCACAAAATGTTTGTTGAGAGGATACCATGCACTCCTTGCACAGATATCCATCTCTTACTGTCATTCATAAGGACTGACCTCGTAACTGTCATTGAACCAACTCACATCTTATATTCCTATATGACTGTCCCTAGTACTCTGTTATCTCTTTGTCTTGGATAATCATAATCTTGTTCATCATTCTTGAATGTATATGAAACTTTCTTGCTAGTCACCGTTTCTTTCTCATAATCACTTGCATTTGGCCCATATGGCACGTTCATTTAGTACTGTCCATTTGACACCTAGGGTTTATGACTGTCTTTATTCTTCCTTATATGGGCTATCATTTCCTTCGCCACTGGATAGAACTTGTATAGCATACGGGGACTAGCTTCAAATGTTTTGCAATATTGAATCATTCACTTCATGAACGTCATACCTGATCTTCTAGGTTTCTTTAACAATTCTGTCATTTTACATAGGGCTATCATTGATTTATTTCTATCCTCGTGACTTCCCCAATACTGTCCTAACAACTTTCTCTCCAAACATCATCTTGTCTATGCATTATATTCCATCTTCTATTGTATTTTGGAAAGTACGAATAAATGTATCATTGTCTGTATATCTTCCTCTTCTCTGTCATTAGTCAACAATCTCACCTTTATCACTTCTCATTTCACTTTTCTTTCCCCTGTTACCAACTCTTAAAGCCTTCCTTCTCCCTTGCATCATGCCAAGTTTTTCTCTGTGAATCTGCAATCTGTCATTAAAGTCTCGAAAGCCGTATGCAATGCTCCCTACTGTTTGACAAAGTCTCCACCATTTCGAGGTGAAGATCTACAACATCTTAGCTTGAACCGTAAACTAAAATCAAAGCCTTAACTTAAACCAAGCTTCATCTAACTCTGGGTTTGAGAACCGTGACTTTTTAAAAGGATTCCCTCTAAGTTGTCCATGGGATTTTGGATAAGTGCAGTGGGCTTCCTAAAAAAATTCAGTGGATGTTGTTGAGATCTTTTAGGAATATTTTAAAGCTGGTGGTTTCATGATTTTGTAGTCCAGATCAATTTAAAAGTTTAATCTCCGAAATTTAGGGAAGCTGGTGATCTCATCAAGAACATTGCAAATAAAAAATTAATAAATGAATACCATTTTCCTTCTTTTTTTTTTTGTGGTGGGAATTTAAAATAGTAGCTAATTGACAAGTGGCAGAGAAACTCCCTAAGCTGGTGGGGCAATTTTTAGCCTCACCCCAATTGCACCCACTAAAATATGCAGTCATGAAATGCAGGGGCTGCTATTTTTCAGGAAAAGATTTGAAATTATTCTGTAGCATAAATTTTTTTTAATCATGGGACCTCCTACTCCATGAAAATAGATTTTGAAGCCCCCCTCATGGGACCTTACCCTAAGATAACTTTTAGAAGATCTTTGACTTCAACATGCATTACTAATATAATGAGACAGGGCTTACCCTTTTATGACATCACATAATCTTAGTCTATCTTCATCATAGCTTTGACATTCTAATATATCAAAGAAATTTGACAAAGAGACTTAGTTCATTACTTCTAAAACAACATTGAAAGCTCCCAAAATATGACCAAAAATAACAAATACTGTTGTAAGTACTCTTGGTGACTATTTGGACCAAGGGGGAACAAATAGGCAATATTTTGGGGGACCTTTGTGAATACTAGGTATTTAATACTAGCCACCTTTTAAAAACCATTAGGAAAAAGAGTCAAAAGACTTTAAACAACTCAAAACAAACTTGATGACACTCTTGTTAGCACCTTAAAATAGCTAACTAGACAAAGTTGAAACCAAAGCAACTCACCAGAAGACTGATTAATGTGTCTCAACATTTGGAAGAAAAAGACCACAACTACTTTGTGCATCAACATTATTGAATTGGGAAACCTATGCTAATGTACACTAATCAATAATGAAACTTTCTCTAATGAAACCATTGATCGGTTCAATGAAATGGTTGCATCTTCTCTTCAATTTACAATTCTTTACATGTTTATGAGAAACAAAAAGGAGATGAAGCAAAGACTGACACTTGAAAAACAACAACAATTCTTCTTGGAGGATGTAAAATAACTCACTTACCATTGCATGCAGACTATACATACTAGTTCTTTGAAGTGGAGAATTAAGTTGAATCTATTATCCTTGAGCTATAACTACATATTCAGCTTCAAATGAACAACTACAACTTCATTCTTGGGTGTAAGCATGAATTGTGATGATTTGTTGGTCTCCATCCTGGTTGGATGTCTCATAGGAAATCCTCTTGTATTAATAAAGCTTGAAACTCCAATGTTGGTCTTTTGCTTATGAAATGCTTCTTTATCACCTTACTAATTTGAATGGTTTGACTCATGTGATATATTTGAAGGAACCATAGTGAATTTTTTCCCTATGTTCTTGTTGATTATGATGTCCTACTTCATGGAATACTAGTTTAGCATCTAATGTTGAACAAAACATTTCCAATTCATCCCAAAAATTATCATCTTTAAGGTATTCCTTATTTTCTTGCTTGAGAGGATTGGTTTTGACTTTATACCAACTCCCTTAAAGGTTTATAGAAACATCAAGATCATCTACTTGAGGCAGGAGTTCTAATTTGATATCATTTTAATCTTGACTAGCAATCTTGTGTGTATTGTTGTTATTTTTGGTTTAGATTGACAATCTAATCCAAAATCAACAACAATAATCACTATGGATTGTGGAAAACTGATATTTTTAACCTTGTGTGTGTCAATTTCTCCATTTTACAAAATAAGGTTGTCCTTATTCACCTCCTCATAAACCAATAATTTATCATGCTCATTTATATCTTCCAACTACTCCAAAATGTGTGTTGATGTGAAAATTTGTATTCACTCTTCATCTTTGTCAAGATAACAAGAAAAATCAAACAAGTTTGTCAAAACTTCCTTTTCATTACCTCTTTCTTTCATCTTACCTTGCTATCTCAACTCTTCAATTGATGTAATCATTGTAATGTGTTCTTCATCTTTAATAAAAAATGGAAGTTCTTCAAAGAAATGTGTCAACTTCATGCTCAACACCTCTTTCCTTCTCAATATCTTGCTGCTCCAACTTATTGTACTCGTCACCTTGTTCCTCAAATAGTTGATGAAGAGATCAACATCCAAGATAAACTTGAGATATTTTTAGGCACCATGTCTACATGTGGAAAATAGATAATTGACCCATTTACACTTCTTTACTGATAAATGGTTGTCTAGTACACAATTTCATGTTACATTCTAGGTCGTCTAGCAATGTAATGTCGTTGGAAGTCATAAACTAGATAGGGTTGTAAGGAGAAAAGTCATATTGAAAGTGTTTAGCATGTATTCTCATAAATTCAATGTAATCAAAATTATGTTGAAGTACAACTTGTTGCATGCCCTAATAAAATATTTACAATGGACATTATCATACTTGATTTTTGAGCTAAGTGGGGTATGTTGTTGTTTAAGAAGTTGGTAGTCTCAATTGGCGGTAGTATTCAAATAGAATTATCCTATGTTATCATACCATTGAATGTAAAGAAGTTAGTTACATATGGGGAATAAAATAATATAGATTGTAGAGAATCCAAAAATTTCTCAAGAATGAAGATTGTAACTTGGGTGCGAAGCCTAATTTTTTGTGTGATATTGTGATGATAAACTTCAAGAATAGGTGAACCCAAATATATTTCCCTTGCATCAATACCCAAGTAGTGATGACAATTGGAACGTATTTTGATTCTACATGCTAAGAAAGGGTAAGGGTAATGGTGTAAGTGTTATATTGTTGTTCCGAGAGGGAAAATATTATTTCACTTTTAGACTAGAATGTTGTATTAGCTTCAATATTTTATAGTACTTTTACATCTCCTAAATGCATGCATGGTGCATTACCAAGGCCAATATTCTAGACAATATTAATAATTGGATGTCTTCAATGAAATTGATCACTTTGAGAACCAAAGTTTCTTTAACTTCCAATCCATGGTGGAAAAGAATGAAGATAAGGAGACTCTATTTGACAATGAGATTATCCAACTCAAGAAAAAAATACCATTCTGAGAGGTCTTGTTGCTTTAGAATGAATGATTGATTGTTTTGATTTTTAAAAAATAAAAAGTAAGTTTGTTAGTGATGAAGATGATGAAGGTGGGAATATAGGAAATGAATAAGCTATAAAGATAATTTACATTAGTAAAAAGTTTAAATTAATAAAGAAGAAAATGCTAATAAAATTATCATGAAGGTATAAAAAACTCTTTGCTTGGTCTTATGATCAACTAAAGGCTTATAGGGAAGATTTATTCTAGCATGTTACTGTTGTGCATGTGAAGTAGGATACCTGCAGCTGCAACATAAATACTCAATAGATCATTACAAGCATGGTTAGCAAATTGAAATCAAATGAAAGATAAACCATGACAAAGCGACCTATCGCCTCCTAAGGGATGCAAGTATGAATTTTCTCTCAAATTTGGAAGAACAATCCCAGTGACTTGACTACACCTAGATGGAGGATTTAAAAGGATATGATATGCAAGCTAGATGAGTGTATGATTATGCTAGATTGATCCAAGAAGCTAATTAAGCTAATGAGATGCATGATTAAGCTAAATGAGAGATTGATTATGCTAGAATATGATCAAATTAAGATAGATATAAGATGCTAAACATGATAATAATGCTAAACTAGAATGCTAGAAATGATATGCCTATAATAAAAATGCATAATATGAAAATGAGATGGGATCCTTTGTGCTCCAAAATGGGGGATATTTATAGGATTTCCAAAGCCAGGGGTGAGTTGGCAAGAATCAACAGTCAAGATTAAGTCTGAAGATATCAAGGGTCAAATTGGAGGAGGTTGGAGAAGAGGTTGGAGGGAGGGACACTTGTCATCTTTGTGGTGACAAGTGTCAAGGAGCCTTGCTCATAAAAGGGCAAGAGTCCAAGGGAGGAGACATGTGGCCTAAGTGTCATGTGTCTCAAGGGGAGGATATCCAACCCATAGGAGGTTAGGATAAGGAGGTTAGGATGTGCAAGATGGGATAGGGTTAGTTAAACCTAGGTTAGGTGGAATGAGTTAGGTTAGGGGATGGTTAGGTTAGGTGGTTAGAAGTTAGGAGGCATGTGGATAATTTGAATTCAAAAATTCAAATAATAGGAAAAGACTAATTAACTTTCAACAACTCATAAATTGATTTGTTTTAATTAATTAGGGAATTAGAAGAAATGAATTAAATGGGGGGAGGATTAATTAATTCAGATTAATTAATCAAAGGGGACTGTTGAAATGAATAATTAGAGTGTCTTCATCATATATTCTACTAGTTTCATTTTGCTTCACTAGCTTCATAGCATTTCCATTTCTTCTCTTATGTGGTAGGTTGTTTTGGTTGCAAGTGATCTTGTGTCTACCATGAGGCTGACCAATGATTCTTACACTTGAAACAATACAATCTATCATCCAAAATATTTGTGGAAGAATCATTGCACGACTCCTCTACAAAAGTTAGCAAGAACCAACCAACACACGACCACCACCAAATACAAACCAACACCCCCACCGAACATCAAATTTTCCTTCATTATGCAGAGTGTGACCAAACAACCACTACAAGTCTCACACAAACAAACCTTGTTGCCATATTTAGGACACTTGTTCCTCGTGAAGAGGTTGGTCTCCGAGACACTCCCCTATTTCACTAGCTCTTGCCATGTGAGTAGGAGTGGTATATCCAAATGTAGGCCCTACATGAGTAATGTTTGTCTTCCCACTTTCAACTTACTCATAGTATTAGTAAGTCGAATTGAAGTAATACATATTTTGGTGAACTTGACAGAAGACAAATTTCGTTCTTATGCATGCTCTCTCACATTTCTAGGGTAAGTTTAGGATGCCTAGAAGAGCATGGAAGTGCTTGCACAACATATCAATGACAAATTTACGACAAGAAATTGAAATGGCTCCTAAACATGTCTACGAAGATGAGCACCAAAATAAGTGCAGAAATATAAGGTGGAGATTACAAATCAGGCAACTTCTAACCTGATATCTCAAGAAAACCATTCTTCAAACTGACACAACTTATCCATAAAAAACAGTGTCTGAAATACAATTCAGTGCATTTTCTTGACAGACATTCACAACCATTAGATTCTTCAATATTCAGTGTATATATAGGGGAAAGGACCCAGTAGTCGTGCACCCTAACTTCACGCTTCTCAAAATCTTACTTGGAAATTTCGAATCACTCCGATTTTTTTACAGCAGCTTACTTGGCAAGTCCCCTGCTTATAACTAAGGTTTCAGGGCCACATCATCAAATATGATGCCACATCAGCATGCTTTTTGCCAAGGTGTCCAAAACAGCCCCAAAAAAAAGTGAGACCAATAGGCGTGCAAAAGAGACCCCAATAGTTGTGCAGCCGATGTGGCATCACTTGATTGGTTACTTTTTACAATATTAGTACATTTCTTAACAAATATTGGTACATTTCCTAACAACTGTTGGTACATTTCCTAACAAAAATTGATATTTTTTGTTTCAAACAATAGGTTTTATTTGTTCAATTTTTGGAACAAAAGGTATCAACAACCCTCACAACAATTGGAACATGCTCAACTACTGGGTCCTTTCCCCTATATGATAAAGAGAAAGAATCTTTGTCAAAAAAGAGTTACTTAGCAAGTGGAAGTCCCTCACAGGAGTCAAACTTCATTATGTTTTTGTATCTTTGCCATTAAATCCAGTGATGTATTTATAATGAGTAATTTTTACTTTGATAAGCTGATTTTTAACAATGAAGACCATGATGACAACAATGGTTGTGGCCCTCTGGTAGTGTAATATGAACGCCTCATCCTTTTTGCTTCTAGAGCACTTTGGAACCCATGCAAAATAAAATCACAAGAAAAATACTTTAGTGCTCCTTGTCCCTGTTAACGAGTTCTCTGCCTTAATGTCCCAATGTCTGACATGTTTTTATGTTAATATATCAAAGTTTTTGTCAGTGATGCAATCCATTGCATAACAAAAGAAAGAATTGTTTCTATATGGCCAGAAAAAAGTAGATTATGAACCATACTCAAATATACCTAGAGCCACTGATTGCCTCTCATTGAAGCTCTTTGCAAAGCTCAAGTATTGCAGCATGTTCATCAATAAGATAGACTCTGCTCTGAATAGGTTGATGAATCGCAAAGTCAATCAAAAAAATGCCAGGACAACATTTGAAGAACAGAAAGCTTAACCCAATTATTAAAACATGGTATGAGCTTCACCTGATCGTAGAAGTATTCAAACAATCAAAGAACTGGTCCTAATATTAGTACTCCTACAGGAATCGCATCTCTCATTGAAATCACACCATGAAAATGCAGAAGAAGAATCCCTTGATCTTGGAGGAAAGTTGCTAAAAAAATATCTGAGGTTATACATGTTTATGATAATGTTATTGTGCATCATCTTTATCATGCTGTTGTGCTTTGATCACAACTGTGCCCCTAAAGACTGCTATTTGAAAAGAATGTCGGTATTGCTGTTTGGGAAAATTATTGAATAAAAAATTCACTCTAGCTGAAGCGTGCTGCTGTGGCTGCATGGAACATCAACTGCTGTCCACAGTAGAAATAGAATCCAGCAAGGATTGAGAAATGTTCCCCAGACCTCTGGAACTGTTCCCGACACATTATTGTTGAAACAAATATGTTTACTCATCCATATCCCCTTTCATGTACATGCAGATACTAAAGTCCCGACTTATTTAGAGCACCCATATAAGCAACAGTAAAAGAGATCAATTAAACCTAGAAGAACCAGAAAAAAATCAACATTGAATAAATATCTTTGGTGATGTAATATTAAATCATATTTACTTGTAATATCAAGCAATGGAGTTGAGAGAGTTAGAGAAGAATAACAAGAAGTGTGAGTTCCACAGGCTTGCTTAAAAGCTATCCGCCTCTATGCATGTGGCATTCAGAGTACTTTGAACCAGTAAATGCATCTTTTGAGTGATGTTACTTTTTGCCGTCTTTTCTCCAGCATGTTGCAGGCTACAAGTCTGCAGTGCCATTTGGGAGGTCATGGCTTCGCATTCTTGCACAACCTGTAACTACCACAAGATTCATGCTTGAACTGTTAATGTCTCAACTATTACTTCCAGTAGTCGAATAAGCTATTGTTAAATGTATATTTACAATATTTAAAGAACATATGCACAGATTTTCAGCAAAACATTTTTAAAAAAGTCTTATTATTGCCTGAAATTATAGGAATTACATTGAAAACTTTATATATCAATTTTAACTGGTTCATATTATTTAATTATAAATTGGTGCGAATCAATTGCTGTAGTATATTGCCTTCAGCAGATACTAATAATATGTCTCAGACTGAAAGCCAAAGAAAAAGAAATCAAACTAACTCAAAAGAAAGGCATGTCTAATCTGCTAAATGTAATTTAACTGCAAATGGCAGACCTGATGCAGGCACATCATAATAAACTTAATCCAAACAAAAGGATCATACAAAAGGTGAAAAGTTGCAATACAATTCTATTAAGAAATGTAAACCCTTCTATCACGTTTCCTGATAGATGAGCAGCTCTCTGTTTCCTTCAAGTTTTCCTCTCCTCCTTTTCCCATTCAGTACTCCCTTTTCTAGGCTTCTAGCATTTTATTCTAGAAATGTACAGGCTTCCCGACAAACAGTTGAATCACAATATCTTCACACCTCCATGGAGATATAAAACGGGGATTTCACAAATATCCCATCAGTATATATGTACAATTAACAGCATGGTCTAGCTCTCCAGATACACAAAAGAATACTTTTTAAATCTAAAATTATAACTTGGTTCCTTCTTCTCACTGCAAGACTTAGACATGCACCTTGTTATAGGGCAATCCTGTATTTACAGCTTGGTTCACTTAGCATCATGAACAATCGCTATAAAAGCATTGTCCTTGATTTAAATGACGGAACAGGTTCACATCACCAGTAATCTCCACAAGAACATTGCCCATGTGTGAAATGATGGAACCGGTTTGCATCTCTCACAATAATTTCTCTCGCAACAACCTTGGATATAAACTTGGTTGCAGTGTGGCAATCAATACACACCCGAAGGTTCTTGACAACTCTAATAGTTGTTCCAGGGGATGTATTGAGCAGCCCAAATGCAATTGCCAACTTCTCACTATGGTGACAGAGGAACATTTCTCCTTCTTCCTCCTCCACATCATTCAGAACATGTCTTGAATCTGGAAAATAGCCTCCTGCCTTCATGGCCAAAGACAATTTCTCTAACTCTGCATAGATCTCCCGTGTTTGTGGGTGTGATCTGTCTCCTGCACAAAAAGCATGTACCGATTTATGGACTTCAATCCAACTACATCCAGGTATCTTTTTAATGTCTTTATCTTTTATCAATTTCCTTATCTTTTGAACGTCATCCCACCTGTCCCCTTTTGCATAGATGTCTGACAGAAGAACATAAGGTGCAGCATTTTTAGGATCCAGCTCAAAAACAAGAGTTGCTGTAAATAATCCTAGCCTTATATCCTTATGCAATTTACAAGCACCTAGCAAGCACATCCATAGAATCACTGCAGGTTGAATTGGCATTTTAATGATAAAGTTAAAAGCTTTCTCAAGATAGCCAGCACGGCCTATAAGGTCAACCATGCATACATAATGATCCATTGTAGGCATAATGCAATAAGGATCACTCATGTCATTGAAGTATTTACAACCCTTATCCACAAGACCTGCATGGCTAGTTGCAAATAAAATACCAACAAAGGTTACATGGTCGGGGTATATTCCAGCTTGCTTCATTAGTTCAAAGAGTTTGAGAGCATCTTTCCCATAGCCATGCATTGCATATCCTGAAATCATTGCATTCCATAAGACAGTATCTTGTTTAGACACTTCGTTAAACAAATGACGTGCCTTGTGTATGCTCCCACATTTTGCATACATGTCTACCAGGGCACTTGCAACTAAAACGTCTGAAAGCAGTCCACTTTGGATTATGTTTCGATGGATGTCCATACCCTGTTTCAAAGCTCCCATTTTGGCACAAGCTGGGAGGACGCTAGAAAAGGTAGTCGAATCTGGCTTTAGACCTGCCATTTTCATTTGGATAAATGTCTCCAAAGCCTCTTCAAAAATCCCATTTTGTGCATAACCTGCAATCATCGCAGTCCATGAGAATAGATTCCTTTGAGGCATCTTTTCAAACATCTCCCGTGCCCTGCGTATACTTCCACATTTTGCATACATATCTATCAGGGCACTGGCAACCACAACTTCTGACGAAAATCCACTTTCAATTATCCTTTGATGAATGTTCATACCCTGTTCAAAATCTCCAATTTTAGCAGAGGCTGGAAGGATGCTAACGAAGGTTGTGGAGTCTGTCTTTACGCCTGCCAACTGCATTTGCTTAAAAGTATTCAGGGCGTTTTCAGCAAGGCCATTGTGTGCATATGCCGCAATCATTGAAGTCCATGAGACAGTATCTCGTCGCGGCATTTCTTTGAAAACTCTTGTAGCCTCATCAAGATCACCACTTTGTGCATATCCTGCAAGAATCGTATTCCAAGACACCATATTTTTTTGAGGCATTTTGTTAAATAGTTCTCGTGCCTTTGCTATACTTCCACATTTTGTATACATATCCATCAGAGCATTTGCAACAACAGCATCTGACAAAAACCCGCCTTCGATTATGCTTTGATGAATATTCATGCCCTCTTTTACAGCCCCCATTTTAGTACATGCTGGGAGGACGGTGGCAAAGGTGAAGTGATCCGGTTGGACATCTGTTTGCTGCATTTCGTGAAGCAGTGCCAAAGCCTCGTGAGGATACCCCTGTCTTTGGTAAGCTGCAATTATAGCATTCCATGAGAAGATATCTCGTGATCTCATGCTGTTAAAAATGTTACGAGCTTCAAACAGACGACTGCACTTGGCATACATGTTGATAAGCATATTTCCAAAAAGTATGCGTGACGTAAATGTGAATCCCTTATCGATGACGAGAGAGTGAATTAGCTTACCTTCTGAAAGCGTATTCTTCGCAATGCAGGTGTGAAGATGTTGAAGACATGCAGAAGAGCATGCACAGCAATTGTGTGTAGAAAGCAGAATGAATAATTTCTCCCTAAATCGACTCTCCCTACAGAATGTTGCGAGATGGGTAATGGATCCCATTTTATGATAAAAGCGTGAAAAATGTGTGATGGTATTCATTCTGAAACCTTTTGTTTATTTGTATGGATCATACATCATACTTGGCTTCTCAATGGTGGTATCTGTGTCTTGGACAAACTCCAAAATTGCCAGGGTGGAAGATTTCAGTTTCCAAATCTCAATTTGGAAGTCCTTTGACATTTGCATCGGGCACTCCCCTGAAAACATCTCAATGTACCTCGCCTCAAGAAGCATCGGTACGAGGAAATCCCTGTTCCGAACTGCAGCATCTGGAATTTTTCCAACTGAGCTTTTCTGGTATGAAGAGAACAATAATAGTCCAAACAAGGCAGTAATAGTATTAGGGAAATGAACACACATACAGACAAGGAACACCAGATTTACGTGAGAATCTAAGATGGAAAAACCGCAGTCAGAATTCTATTGTCCAAATCAGTCTCACAAATTAAAAAATCATTTACACAAATTTGTAAGCACCAATCTATAGAGACACCAATCTCCTTGAAATAATGTTGACAAAACAATCTCAAAATGAAGTTTGATCAACAACTTAGAAGATATGACCTTAATCTCAATAATATGAAAGATAAAGTTAGGACCTTTGATATTGCTTATTTTTCAATTTAAACTTCAAACACTTACATTCTTTTTTCTTATAGGATGTTTTGATATAGGCACATTATTAGAAATCTGAGTTTTATTGTCTTTGATGTCAAACTTGTTGTTTCAGATGAAGTTTGGTTTGGATATAATTTTGTACTGTTGCAGATTTCGTTGTCTGATGTTACTATTCAGTTTGTGGCGTTGCTATTCAGTTTGATGCATGTCTCTTTGGTGTTGTTGTTGATTTTGTGTTGGTGAAGTATCTCTAGAAAGTTATAGTTGTGGCAAGTTCAATATGCAAGAAATAGTACTTAATGTCCCAGTGGTAGAATGCTTTGTGTTTCTCTTGAATAGTGAAGATTATGTTTAATGTTTCTGAATATATTGTATGTATTTTGTGATTGTTGCATCATGTAGTTTTTTGGTTCACAGATTGTAGAAGTTTGTTGTTGTTGTTGTGTTTTGATAGTGAGAGCGTCTGTTAGACTGGTCCGGAAAGTCCTTGGTGGCCTTCAAATATTTTGAATCTTGTGCTACGATTTGGTGGACATGTTTAGTTAGTTAGTGCAATATTTTAGTTTAATCATCTGGTGGTGTTTTTTTTCTACAAGTGAGTTATGTTAGTTTGTGCATGGTATGTTAGTTTGTGCATGGTATGTTCGGTTGTGTTATGTTTTTAGTGTGCCTAATTAGATTATCTTGATTGGGTCATAGTTTTTGGTCTAAATATGCCTTGGAGGTTGAGTTAGAACATTGTTATGGGCCTCATCGTGTTGTGTGGAGATCCGCATTAAGTAATTTGCACTAGAAAATGTTTTTGGCCAACTAATTGTTGAGTTTTATTGTGTATCTACACGTTATGTTTTGGTGCTGACTTTGGAGGATGTGTTAGTGCATGCGACACATTAGATTCAACTTGAAAAGATGTATTGTGATTGATTTGGGTCCCCTCTTTTTCTTGGAGTGGACTGCTTTGAGTATTTTTGGTCTGATAAGCCTTTGTGCAATATTATTTACTTTGTCTCAGGTCAACCCTCAACTAGTTTTTTGATGATCTAACTTGTATTTAAGAAGTGTGGATGCGTGATTTGTGTATGGGATGCAACGTGAATTGATGTGAAGTGAATGTGAATGATGTGCAAGTAGATTTGATATTGTGGATGCAAAAAAGTAAGTTTGTGAAGAGATTTGATGGTGATATATTCAGTATGACAGTGTTTTATGATTGTGGTTGTTGTCAAATGCATTTGCTATGATATTGGTTGTTTGACACAAAGGTTTAAGGACAATTTCATGATCAGGAGATTCTTCTCATATCAATTCTGCTATTCTTTCTGTTGTTGGAAGATAGTGGGTCTCTTGACAATTTTTCTTTGTATCTTTCCCTAAAGCATTGAGCCTCAGTTGTGCAATTTCATGTATCTTTCCCTAAGATAGTGGGCCTTAGCCCCGCAATTCCATTACATGCATGATGCTCCTTGGCAGTGAGCCTAACATTGTAATCAATTTTATTTATATTGTGAACTTATGATTCTCGCTATGGTTTTTCCCTATTGGGTTTTCCATGTAAATTTGGTGTTCATGCATTGATGGTTGATGTTTTCAGTATTGTTGTTAAATATTGCTTAATATATATTAGATCAATTTATAAGTGTTTCAGACTGATTCACCCTCGCTCTTAGCCCTGTCATTGGGTTCAACACACACTTGAATAAGAAACTCTCTTCTTGACTCATTCTCCTCCTTGTTTGGATTGAACTTGAATCCTCAAAAATACATTTACTATTCAACTCCACACTTACAAGTGATTCTAGGATACTCATATATATGAGTTCCAATTATAGTTATAAACATAGGTTGGCCACATACATAGTTACATAATTTACAAGTTGTTCACATTTTATTTCATCAAAATGTGTGGTAGGCTAGGTCCTAACTAGCCCATACACAACCTAATGCAAGAGAACACTCCACATGCTTCACATGGACACTTAATTAGGTCCAAAATGTTATCCTTGTTTAATCACCAACAAATGCACATGCCTCAATTCTTCCGTAGGTCGGCCATATCAACTATGCAATAGGTTTGGCTTAAATATCTCACATTCAACTCCACAAAGAGAAACTTGTTACACAGAGAAAGACAAGAGTCAAACCAATCATAGAGAATATCTATCCTTAATTTTTGATATCCCACATTCAAATCAAATGTTATAATATTTTGGAACACAAACTAGGTCTGCTAGCACCATAGAAATAGATAGGTGAACCAAACACTTCCTTTTGCCACTCCGGGATTCCAAAAAAATTGGATACTAACAATACTTGTGTAGTCATACTCACTATTCAAACTGTGGGTCATTATGCTTAGTTAATAGAAAATACAAACCTCGTGAAGGTAGACAGAACAAGCTCATTGTCTAGGTAATTGTAGACACCTAAAAATGTCTCATTAATCGCACACTAATTATTCATCTTATTAATTATTTCTTCTAAATTAATTCAATCATCACCTTTCACAATACTAATTATTCAATTTCCAATTCTCCATCAATTCATCATTTAACCCTTTCTCAAATATTAATTATTTAATTAATTACAATTTAATCCATTAATTAAATAGTCTTTATTATTTAATTAATCTCATTTCTAATGATTAAATAATTTCATTTAAATGATTTAATTTATTAATTCATTCTTCAAATCCCCAAATTTGAATTTCAACTAATTTCATCAAATTCCAAATCCCAAAATCTGAATTTCACTAAATTCCAATTTCATCAAATTTCAAATAAAAGTGCATTTCAATTTCATCATTCGAAAATCAAAATTTAAATTCAAATAAAAATGAAAATGAATTTCAATTCAAAAGTCCTACAACACATGTTGAAAATCAAGATTGGTCAATCAAATCAGTTAACTCAATTTACTTTCCAATCTCCCATGTTCACTCCCAATCACCTTTTTCTGACTAATCAATCAATTCAGTCATCTCCCTAGTTAACTTGATTAACTATTCAATCTATCCAGTCATTATCCAATCTATCCACTTAACATATCAATCAAAGGAGTTAACTGATCAACCAAATTAGTTCAATTGTCAATCAACACTTCAATTCCATTTCTCACCCCATCTCACCCAAATATCTATAAAAGCAACCTCATTTCTTCATTATCAACAATCACGAACTTTGAATCTTTGTGCCACTTGTAGGTTACCAGTGCGATATCTAAGAACCGCCATACCACAAAGAAGAGAAGAACAATGGAAGCAACATGGATAATAGAGAGTTTTAATTAAGATCTATTTGATTAAAATCTCTTATTAGGCTAAATACTTTCATTGATTTATGTTTAGGACTTCTTTAATAGTTAAGGATTCATGATTTCCTTATTCCCTATTTAGCAATGACGATTTTAAGCATGACAACAATAACAATATCAAATATTCTGGAATAAGTTTCCGAACTACTTCCATCAACACACGTTTCTTCTAATTTCATAACTTTGTATCAATCAATGGAACTGCTACTCAAAATTCTCTACCATGGCATTCCATTACCATAACTCTTCACTCTTCCATATACAAAAAGATCAATCAACATGAGCTACTTCTATTCAACTTTGACATCAATGACAACTTTTGTTCAAAAATCTCCCCCTTTGTCATTGATGGCAAACAACGAAATAACACTGACACATAAACTCAAATATTAGAGAAATCTAATATGTCAACTTTGATACTCCTCTTATCTATTATAACCTATCTTCATTTTATTTAGCATTTTGAGTCCACTTCTCCCCCTTTGATATCAATGGAAAAGATCAACTTTTTTTCTCTTCGATATTTTAATTTTTTGAGTCCATTTCTCTCTTCTTGCTAAAATTGGATTAGTTCCTCATTCTAGAAAAGCTCCCCTTGAGTTTGTGTATTGATAATGATGATGGTTTGTCCATCTACATCAATCCACAAGACCACCATCCTTCTTGCAGTAGGGAGTTAACACTCCCTTTCACCAAGTATTTCCTCTTGATTCAAGAGGAGGGATCAACAACCCCCAACTTCTTTCAGAGATACTCAAAGTATCCTTGGGAAACATTTTTTGTGAAGATATTTTCTATCTATTCCTTGGTCTCAACATATTCCAACTTCACCTCCTTATCTGACTTTCTATCTCAAGAAATGATACTTATTTGCAATATGCTTTGTCCTTGAAAGCATTATTGAATTCTTTGAAATATTAATGACACTTGTATTATCACACATAATGAAATAGGTTTATTAAATCTCACCTTCATTTCCTTCAGATTTTTCTTCATCCATAAAACTTGTGCGCAACAAGAAACTACTGTAATGTATTATGCTTCCATAGTAGACATGGACATTGAATCCTACTTCTTACTTAATCATGAGACTAGGCTTTCTCCAAGAAAGAAAGCTCCTCCATTGGTACTCTTCCAGTCATTAATGGGCATCATAATCCATAATCCATTGTGGCATTTAGATAAAGAAAAATACTCTTCACAACTTTAACATGAATCTCTTTTGGTGCTTCTTGAAATCTTGCTACCATTCCAACTATTTGCATGACATCCGGTCTGGATGCAGTCACATACAACAAAATCTCAATCATAGATCTATATAATGTATTATTTGTCAGAGTTGAATCATCATCCTTGCTCAACTTACATCTAATAATCATTGTTGTTGCTACCAATTTAGAGTCTTCCATCTTAAACTTGTTTAACAACTTTTTGATATACTTGGCCCAAGAAATGAATATACCCTTGTTTGATTGACAAATTTATAATCCACTTGAAAGAAAGATAACTATTAGGATTAAGGTGCGTCAACCTTTGCAAATCTTAACATTGATTTTGTTATATTTATTTATTATTTTAATTTATTAATTGTCTACAAATGTCTAGTCATCTAGTGGGACCGATGGGCTTGGTGGAATCCTACTTGGCAATGATTATATGACACATATGTTGCACATGTGGAGGTAGGCATCCCACTTTGAGGACCCTGACCAGTGTCATGTTATGACAACCTATGATAGATTCTATGACATATTGGACAAGTGGCAGGAGATACCTTTTTCATGGAGAAGGTGGGTGCACAAGTTGGTTATGACAAGTTGCAAGAGAATATGTTAATAATAGTAAGTTATGACAAATTCCCTTACAATTGTAAGTGACGTAAGTTATGACAATATTTATGAGATTCTTATGACATCTGTAAGATGCGTAAGAGAATCAAACATACCCCAAAATAATAAATTTTGAGTGCCCAGCTTAGGAGGTTTTAATGAGAAGTCATTTGGAGATGTACATGTATCATTTTCATGCTTTTTTTATGGCTAAACAATAGGGCCAAATATTTTGCACGACCCCATCTTGTAACTTATCTAGAAGATTCCTCTCAATGGCATTTCTCTATATAAGATAGCCTTAGAGAATAGTAGTTATGTAATGTTTGTAGGTGGAGTGTTATGTTGCCAAAATCAATTTAAAGTGTTGTTGGAGACTCCTATTGAAGAAGTAGTGTACTACTATTGTATTGTAACTATTGTTTCTGTAATACAAAGTATTGTGCTTTTAGAGTGTGGGGTTTTTCTCTCAAAAGGGTTTTCTCCATGGTATATCTTGTGTTCATTATTGTATATCTTTATGCATGTTCATTATCTCCTTGTGAATGTGTTTCTATTTTTGTAATAGTTAAGACTTGTAAGAAAATTTACATTATCTCCCTCAGTAGATTAGTGTTAGGAATCATTTTTTGCACCTTAGTTTCCTTTCAATAACTCACCAAGAATTGACATATCAAACTCATTTTGCATAGCACTCTAGAATTCTATACAAATAATATCACTACTTCCTCCAAAGATAATATCATCAAAATAAACTACCACTATTATCAACTAATTATCAATAGTTTTTTATATATAAGTTGTTTTTAGCACAACCTCTTCGAAATCCTTGTTGTTGCAAGTATCTATTTGGACGAGAAGACAAAGCCCTTAGAGCTTGATTAAGTCTACATGCAAAATTTGGTCTATTGAAATTATTAAATCCTTTCTGAACATGCTCAATATAAACTTCCTCCTCTAGCTTCCCATTTAGAAATGCCAACTTTACATCCATCTGATACACTTTGAAATTCTTAAATGTTGATGCTACCAAACATATTCAGATAGCTTCTAGTCTTGCTACTGGAGAAAATGTTTCTTCAAATTCCACTCCTTAGACTTGAGCATATCCTTGTCTTACTAGTCTAGCTTTATTCCCGATCACTTTACCAATTTCATTTAGTTCATTTCTAAAACCCACTTAGTGTCAGTCACATTCTTGTCTTTAGGTCTAAGGAACCAACTCTCATGTATCATTCTTTTTTAATCTAAGATAATTCTTCTTCCATGGCATATTTCCATTCCTTTTCCTTTCTTGCTTCCACATAACTATTAGGTTCAATCTTTGATAATAGTGTAAAGTGTTTATGTTCACTTGTTTTCTAAGATTTTCTCCTAGTTTGGACACCACTGTCTTTATTTCCAATGATTTGTTCCTCTGAATGATTCTTTTACACATACCTTGTTGGGGTCTTTTCACTAGTTATCTCCAATTCATTTTGGAGTCTTCATCACTTTTTTTATTTGAACCAATCTTGTCATCTTCTTTCAAAGATCCATTTGGTACTGCTAACTCATCAATATTTACATTTGCACTCTCCATGATTTTCTTCAATCTCTTGTTGTAACATCTATATGCTTTGCTAGTCATTGAATATCCAAGAAAGATACATTCATCGAATCTAGAGTCAAACTTACCCAAATTATCTTCATCCCTTTTGATACAATATTTATTGTCATTAGGCTTCCACAGTCCATGATAGTATGATTTGAGCTTCTATATCTGATCGTGTATCATTTTTCTCTTTGATGTTTCAAATCATATTTTCTTCTCTAGCTCTTATCTTGATGATGAATCATAGTATGATTCAAAATATCGATGAGAAAAATAATACACACAATTAAATCCAGAAGCTCAAATCATAATATCGTTTGCTTCTAAAGATTCTAAAATTCCTTACTAATTTTGGTCTTCCATTCCATTATTCACATGGGGTCTTTGTTTTCTTTGGTCTGATCTGAGCTCTATTTAGGATGAACATAGTTGTTTGGCATGCTTCTCTCTAGTATCCATTTGACAACTTTCTATGCTTTAACATAGTCAGAACCATCTCCTAAACGATCCAGTTCTTTCTTTCCACCACTCTATTCTATTGTGGAGTCCTAGATGTTGAATATTATGTTTGAATACCATGCTTAGCACAAAATTCCTCATATCTATCAAAGGTAATCTCTCTACCTCTATCTTGTTAGACGGTTCAAATAACCGGAAGACAACTGAGAGGGGGGGTGATTCAGTTGTCATAGATTACCAGAATATTGAGCAATTAAAACTTTAATACCAGAATACTTAAACCAAATACTGGAATAGCAGTTAAACAATTAAGTATAAATAATAATCACATAATACATACCATCCACATGACACCAAGATTTATATGTGGCAAACTCGGTAAAGGGAAAAACCACGGTGGGAAGCCTACCCATAGTTAGATAATACTTTTGTAGTAAGTATGTAAATTAAAATTGAGGGGCCTGCACTTGTAGGAAGGCCAACAACCTAGAGTGCACTGCTCATCACAAAAGGAGTCTCACTAACTACATAGAAATCCAGACTACAATCCAGAAGATGGAATGAACTGCAAATATGGCATCTCCTATGCCTGAGTACAGTTTCGGTTAAGCTCAATACCAAAGGACTAAATCCTCTTACATAAAGACAATTCAATCTCCAATGATCGACCAAATCCTCTATCTAAATGATATTACATTATTCGCACATTACATATCCATATCCTATTCCTATATCCTGATGATCTACAATGAGATCTTACATCATATATATACAAACCCTCGACCATAAAAAATCAGGTTGGCCACCAAACAATAAACTAATTACATAACTACAAAACATGTTGGCCTTAGACCAAACAAACAATATCCAACTCATAAGACATCCCAGAAACACATCGAGAGGTCCAATCCACACGTTACATTAAGTTGGTCCATAACTTAGATCAACCGGGACCCAATAAAGGTCCACACACTAAAGAAATGATCTTCATCCACTAAGTCTCGAACATGATCACCATCAACATCTTGAATCTCCACTAGAAGCTGCACCAACACCACGTATGAATATCCTCAAAGATCTTCATCAAAAGCTCTGTCGGTGAAACCCTCGTTGGAACCACAAGCCAAGCTTCCAACCAAACATGATAGCATCCGATCACTAGACCAAAACCAACTGACTGAATATAAACACAAGTAGCATGAATAAGCCAATTCCATAACCAAATCATACCGGATCATGCCAGATCCAAACCAACCAAAAACTACTCAACCTACCGAGACCAGAAGGGTGCCGGTAAAACATCCAAAATAGCTAGTGTTGACATCAATGACAAAACATCAATGCAACACATAATCAATTCCTCCAAATGGCCAACAATCTCCCCCTTTAGCATTGATGGCAACACTAGATGTGAAAAACATCTAAGTACCAAGAAATGCCAAACAAGTCTCCCCCAATGGAAGACAACCAACAATCTCCCACATAAAGATATAGCAATGAAGTTCTGAAACAAAGACCAAACTCCCCCTATGAATGATATCTTTGTAAAGCTCTAAATTACACATATCTCTCCCCCTAATGTATACAACTCCTTAAGTTTTTCTTTTTCACATCAATGTCTCTCCCCCTTTGACATCAATGCCAGAAATCTGACAAAAATATCAAAGCAAAAACATAAACCATTGAATCACAAAGCTAACTACTCCCCCTAAGTAGTAGCATCCCCACATCTGTGTTGGAATGAAAAATATCTCTGATAATATATACCGTACTGATGCCAAAAGGCATCAATCAGTTCTCTGTTGGAGGGTCAGAAACCCCTAAACTGTCTCTCAGGTACTCAAATGGTTCTTTAGGCAAAGGTTTAGTGAAAATATCTACAATATTCTCTTTAGTGTTCACATAAAATAGTCTAACATCGTTTTCTTCCACCTTCTCCTTCAAAAAGTTATAGTTGATAGATATGTGCTTTGTCTTAGAGTGAAATGTCAGATTCTTTGATATGTCAATAGCAACAAAGTTATCACAATGAATAACTACCAGTCCAGTGCAATGCGCTTTGATATCCTTCAACATTTGCTTCATCCATAAAACCTATGTACAGTTAGTAGCAGCAGCAACATACTCAACTTAAGCAGTAGATAAAGAAGTACATGATTGTTTCTTGCTGATCCATGATACCAACTTCTTTCCAAGAAAGAAAGCTCCACCAGAAGTACTTTTTCGATCATCAACATCTCCAGCCCAATCAACATCTGTATATGCACATAAAGTAAAGTCATCATCCTTAGGGTACCACAAACCATATTTTGATGTACCTTGCAAGTATCTAAAAATTCTTTTCACCGTACTCTCATGATTTTCTCTAGGATCGCTCTAAAATCTAGATGCAATACAAACAACATTCATTTTGTCAAGTCTAGTCTAAGTCAATTAAAGTAGACCTCCAATCATAGATTTGTATCTTGTAGGATTTATCGGTGCAGAAACATCCTTCCTTGTCAATTTCTCACTTGTAATCATAGGAGTACTTACCAGTTTAGAATCTCCCATACCAAATTTCTTCAACAATTCCCTAGCATACTTAGTTTGACAGATGAAAACACCTTTATCAGTCTGAGTAATCTGCAAACCTAAGAAAAATTTTATTTCCCTAATCATAGACATTTCAAATTCTTTCTCCATATTTTTAGAAAATTCCATGCACAACTTATCTTCACCACCAAAAATAATGTCATCAACAAATACTTCAATAATCAATATATCATCATCAGTGATCTTATAATATAAATTACTCTCAGCATTACCCTTAGTAAAACCAAGCTTCAAAAGATATTTATCCAACCTTGCATACCAAGTTCTAGGTGCTTGTTTCATTCCATATAAAGCTTTCCTTAACCTGCAAACCATGTTTGTATCATTTGATAGTGAAAGACCATTAGGTTGCTCAATATAAACTTCCTCATCAAGATCCCCATTCAAAAATGAACAATTAACATCCATTTTATAAACCTTGTAGTTTTTATGAGCAACATAGGCAAGAAATAATCTTACAACTTCAATCCTAGCTACAGGTACAAAAGTCTCACCATAATCAATTCCTTCCTTCTAAGAATATCCTTTACAAACCAATCTAGCCTTGTTCCTTACAACTTGACCATCTTCATTCAATTTATTCCTAAAACCCCATTTAGTTCCTATAACATTCTTATTTTTAGGCCGGGGAACCAAAGTCCATGTGTTATTTTTCTCAATCCGGTCTAATTATTCTTCCATAGCTTTCAACCAATATTCATCTTTACATGCCTCAATTACTGATACCGGTTCAACTTGAGAAATTAAACATACCTCATTAGTTTCCAATCTTCTTCTTGTCATTACTCCATCATTCTTATCCCCAATGATCTAATCTTCTGAATGATTCAATCTCGCATACCTAGGAGTCTTCTGACTCTATGTTCCTCTTCCTAGTTTTTTAGTTACTGTAGAATTTTCTGATATAGTCAGAGTAACTAGTTCAACACTCTATTCCAGTAAAGGTGTTACCAGTTCATATATAATCGCTTCCACCACTGGTTACTTCTCATAAACTCTGATTTGACCTCTATTTTCATCCACCTTAACATTAGCACTCTCCACAATTCTCTGCAATCTCTTGTTATAACATCTATATGCCTTGCTTTCATTAGAATAACCAAGAAATATGCCTTCATCACATCTAGGATCAAATTTTCCAATGATATCATCTCTTCTGATATAACACTTACTACCAAAGATTCTGAAATACTTAATTGTGGGTGTATTGCCAAACCATAAATCATAAGGTGTCTTACCGATTTCTCCTTTGATATGTACTATGTTGAATGTATAAACCATTGTGCTCACCGCTTCTCTCCAATAGATATGAGGTAGAATAGATTCCATCATCATTGTTCTAGCAACATCCAAGATAGTTTTGTTCTTCCTTTCCACAACTCCATTCCGCTGAGGTGTCCGAGGAGCAGAAAATTGTCTCCATATACCATGATTCTCACAAAAGTTATTAAACTCACCAGATGTGAATTCTCCACCATGATCAGACCTTAAACATTTAATCTTCAATCCTGTCTCGGTTTCCACTTTAGCCTTAAAGATTTTAAACTTTTCAAATGCTTCAAATTTCTCCCTTAGAAAATTAACCCACATCATTTTAGAATAATCATCAATGATTGGCATGAAATATCTATCACCTTGAAAACTTTTAACTCTAGGAGGGCCACACAAATCAGTATGAATAAGATCAAGAACATCATTAGATTTATCTTGTATACTCCTAAAAGAGGTTCTGACCTGTTTACCCATTTGACATTCTTTACATATCGGATTATAGGGCTTCGCAATCTTAGGTATATCTCTAACTGCCTTAGTTGAACTGATCTTCACAATGCAATCAAAATTCACATGACATGGCCTTTTATGCCATAGCCAACTCTCATCAATTTGTGCAATCAAATATGTCTTCTCACTGGAATTCAAATGAAATATATTACCTTTCATCTGTGTACCATTTGTAATCTCCAAACCAGATCTATTAATGATTTTGCATTTCCCATCCTTGAACTGTAATTGAAATCCCTTATCCACCAATTGTCCTACACTCGCAATATTATGCCTTAAACCTTCAACATAATAAAATTGCCAGTATTGTTCTTACCATCCAATGATATAGTTCCTTTTCCTTTGATCATGCATGCTTTGTCATCTCCAAATCTAACCAGACCACCATCAAATTCTTGCAAAGATAGAAACTTCCTTTTATCTCCAGTCATATGATATGAACATCCTTTGTCAATTACCCATTCATCCTTGTCTTCAATTTTAGAATAAGTGCCTTCTCTTCAGGTACATTCTCTTCCAGTGTCAGAACATCTTCCTTGATAGCCAGGAACACCCATTCCTTCCCATTGCTAGAACCACTAGCAGAATCTTCTGCCAGTTCATCATCAGAATCAATAATGCCTCCCTCATCCACTATGTAGCATGATTTGTCTTTGTTTTTCCTGTACTTATACTTGTTCTGATATCCAGGGTTAGGCTTAAAAGATCTTCTAACTCTTTCTTCAAATCTTGAATTCCTTTTAGGACATCTAGATGCAAAATGACCAATCTTATTACATGCAAAACATTTAAAAGGTGATTTTCCTTCATACTTACTTCCTACCGATCCTTTAGGTACTCTTCTAGAAAATAGTGCTTCAAGTTTCTCAAACTCATCATCTTCTCTCTTCATATCATCCAATTCCGTTGCATATAAAGCTTTCCAATCTTTCTTACTGGTTGCTGATGCAGATGCATGAAAAGAAGGTTCAGTCTTCATAGCTCTAGAAGGTCCAAATTCTTCAAGCTCAAAAGAAGATAATTTCCCAACCAAGGTATCTCTATTGACAGAAGTATTAGCCATTTTTCTTAACTTATTAATAGCAGTAGCCTTCATCTTGTAAGTCGGTGGTAGGGCTCTCAAAACTTTAGAAACACTTTCATCTTCACTAAGAGTTCCACCACAACATTGAATTCCCATAACGATCTCATTTACCTTTTCCATGAATGCAGTAATCCTTTCATCTTCTTCCATCTTTAGGTTTTCATATCTCATCTGGTAACCATGAAGTTTAGAAATCTTCACTATAGGATCACCTTCATTAAGAGTCTTCAAATTATCCCATATAGCCTTTCTAGATGATTTGTTAGTTCATCCCATTATTTGTTGATCAGAAAGTGCACACAAGAGGGCTTCTCTTGCTCTACAATCATTCTCAAGCTCCTTATCCAAGTTTTCCAGATGAGGATTGCCAGATGCCAGATTATGAGGTGTAACACCATTCTATGTGATCTCCCGAATAACCTTTCCGAGACATCTCAGATGAGTCTCCATCTGAATCTTCCATACTGTGTAATTTGTTCCATCAAGCCTAGGAATATCTCTCTGAAAGATAGCTCCATATGAACTAGATGAACTTGAATTGTTAGTCACCATAGGATCTTCCTCGAGAGGTTAAGCTTTCTGCAGAGAGGACCAAAGCTCTGATACCAATTGTTAGACAGTTCAAATAACCAGAAGACAACTCAGAGAGGGGGGGGGGGGTGAATCGGTTGTCACAGATTACCAGAACATTTAGCAATTAAAACTTTAATACTGGAATCCAAAACATTTATTACCGAAATGCTTAAACCAAATACTAGAATAGTAGTTAAACCAATTAAGCATAAACAATAATCATAGAATAAATACCATCCACATGACACCAAGATTTATACGTGGAAAACTCAGTAAAGGGAAAAACATGGTGGGAAGCCTACCCACAGGCAGATAATACTTCTACAGTAAGTATGTGAATTATAATTGAGGGGCTTACACTTGCAGGAAGGCCAACATCCTAGAGTTCACTACTCATCACAAAAGGAGTCTCACTAACTACATAGAAATCCAGACTACAATCTGGAAGAAGGAATGAACTGCAAAGATAGCATCTCCTATGCCTGAGTACAATTTCGATTAAGCTCAATACTAGAGGACTAAATCCTCTTACATAAACCCAATTCGATATTAAATGATCGACCAAATCCTCTATCTAAATGATATTACATTATTCGCACATTACATATCCATATCCTATTCCTATATCCTGAAGATCTACAATGAGATCTTACATCATATATATACAAACCCTTGACCATAAACAATTAGGTTGGCCACTAGACAATAAACCAATTACATAATTACTAAACATGTCGGCCTTAGACCAAACAAACAATATCCAAATCATAATACATCCCAGAAACACATCGAGAGGTCCAATCCACACGTTACATTAAGTCGGTCCATAACTTAGATCAAATGGGACCCAATATAGGTCCACACGCTAAAGCAATGATCTCCATGCGCTAAGTCTTGAACTTGATCACCATCAGCATCCTGAATCTCCACCAGAAACTGCACCAACACCACTTATGTATATTATCAAAGATCTTCATCAAAAGCTCTGCCGATGAAACCCTAACCAGAACCACAAGTCAAGCTTCCAAGAAAACATGATAGCATCCGATCAGCAGACCAAAACCAAATGACTGAATATAAACATGAGTAGCATGAATAAACCAATTCCATAACCAAATCATACTGGAGCATACTAGATCATGTTGGATCCAAACCAACCAGAAACTACTCAACCTACCGGGACCAAAAGGGTGCCGGTAAAGCATCCAAAATAGCTAGTGTTGACATCAATGACAAAACATCAATGCAATTCATAATCAATTCCTCCAAATGGCCAACATATATAACCTTAAAGATTTGATTGTTCTACTAGTTTCATTTTCAACTAATATCTTAAAAGATTTAAACTTCTCAAAAGCATCTGATTTTTCTTTTAAGAAACCAATCCAAGATATTCTAGAATAATCATCAATAAGCATAATGAAATACCTATCACCTTGCAAGTTCTTTGTTCTCATTGGTCTAACTAGGTTAACATGAATCAAATCCAATGGCCTTGCAGTAGAGTACTCCTTATTAGGAAATCTAGACTTTGTCTTTTTTCCTTCATGACATGGTTCATAGCTTGTAGATGGACGCTTATTTATCTTGGACATGCCTGTTACCATTCATTTTGAGTTGATTCTCACTAGATCATCAAAATTAATATGTCCCACTTTTCTATGCCATGACCAACTCTCTTCTTTTTGAATAACAAAATAATTTTGTCCATTCACCTCAGTCAAGTGATATATATCACTGTTAGTTCCGCTTCCTTCTATAATCACTTCTTTGATATCTTTCTTCCTGATTTTACATCCTTTCTCATTTAAAGATAAATTGTATCCATTGTCACACATCTGACTAACACTTAGAATATTATGTTTTGGGACTTCTACATATAAGATATTATAGATATTTGTCTTTCCACCATCAAAGCTCAATGTACCCTTTTTAGCAATTTGGGCAACTAAATTGTTGCCAAGAGTAACATCCCCTTTGCCATAACTTTTATGATTCATAAAATTTCTCATCTTTGATCATGTGATTTGAACATCCACTATAAATTATCTATGTAGATTGATTCTCCTTCCGATCATGAAGTATTGTTTGGGCTAAAAAGTTTGTTTTGATCTGAATTCTATTTCTGATTTCTTTTTCCAAACCTTCTAGGAATTGTCCTTTTGTCTTACATAACCACTCCCTTTGTTTTTTGGTATGAAACTACTCACAAATTGACTTCTACAATTTCTTGCAATATGACCAAAGTTGTTGCACTTATAATAGATGATATTAAAATTAAATAATGAAACAAACACATTTCTGCTAACAAAGTTATTTCTTTTAACTGGAACTCTTCTATAATCCATTATCTTATGACAAAAATTATTACATTTAAAACAATCACCTAAAAAGAATAATTGAACCCAGTATTGAATCCTTGTCCTCTAGGTGCTTGTCTTTTGGATCTTTTATTCCACATTTGAACTTCAATGAAGCCATTCTCCGTCTTCTTACTTTCCTCAGTTGTTATAGTTTTTTATATTTTAGTACTTCTAGATCCTTTTTCTTTTGTTCTTACTGCTTCTAGTCTTTCTAGTTGCTCCTTGTTTCTATCTTTTCAACCCTCAATGAAATCTAAACCGATTTTGATGTGCGATGATTTTTGACTTCCAACAATTTGGTCCAGCATCTTAGTACTCTTCTTAAACTTCATTTTTAGTTGATTAATTTTTTTGTCAATATCTTTTCTCAAGGCGACATTTTTTGCTTCTAGTTTCTCATAGTCCTTGTTTCTATTCGACACCTTTCTAGTTGTTGGTGTAAATAATTATTCATCTTGGATATTATTACACTTTACTTAAGTTTACTTAGGAAATGCATTTTATAGTAGTTTGGGTATGAGACACTTGGGTGTTTGTGCCACATTGGGATAGTGTGTGTAGGAGAATTTCCACCTTTTATGGTGTTGATCTTGTTGTTACACTCCACATTCAGTGGGTGATCCACCAGATGTGGACTATTATATTGTTTGTCCTACCTACCCACACCTATTTCCTACCTACCCTTGTTTCTTATTGAGCCACATGTCATGTTTGTGTGCTCACATATCTCTAGCCTTGCCTATATAAGCAGGCTTATCTACATTGTATGTAATTTTGAACTATTGATCATTTTCTATTGATGAGAATACAGTTTATTCTTGTCCTATATTGTGTCTCTATTTTGTACATTTCATTGAGCTCTTGATCTTGGCAAAATCTCACATGGTATCAGAGCAATTAGAGCGTCATTGATTCGTCTTGAAGAGGCATTATTGCGATGTCAAGAGGCAGATCTGAGGAGTAACATCTTTTGGAGGCGTCCTAGACCAGATCCAACCTCGTCATTGCGTCCAGGTGGCCGTTTCCATGAATTTTGGTTATAAAGTTGGCCTATTTTGGTGAGAAATTTTTTTTTGCCAATTTTGCTATTATTGTACAAATTTAAAAAAAAAATTTAGTTTTTTCTGAAAAATTGAAAAAAAATTCGTCAAAAAATTTTAAAAAAAATCATTTTGGTGGTTCGAAGACCCCCCCTAACCCGCAGGTCTTCAGGGCACCACCACCGGGGGCTTCACCGCCCAGCTCCCCAACGCAGCTCCCCCGACGGCTTCCCCGTGCAGCTCCACCGACGTCACCCACTGGCGCTCCCACAACATCTCCCTCCGGAGTTCCCTGCCATGTCGCGCCTCTCGGAGCCGCTGCTGCAGCGCCCCCGCCACCGTGCAGCTTCCCGTTGCGCCTCCCTGTCGGGGCGCCATGCCCTGCCATGCTGCCCATGGGCCCTGCCGGCCCTGCACCGCCCTCGCCAGCCCCGCACCGCCTCGCTGCCGGCGCCTCCCGTCGGTCCCCTCGGCCCCGCCGCCACCTCACCGTCGGTGCCTCTCGTCGACCCTCCGACGGCCCTGCACCTTCCACCATGCGGTCTCCGGGACCCCGCCACATCAGTGCCACGTGGTGCACATGCAGACCCCGCCACATTTCCTTTCGGCCACGTCAGCAGCCCAGTTGGCTGCCAAATCACCCTACCACGTCATATTTCCATACTGCCACATCATATTTTTTTGGCCAGTCAGATAACGCCAAATCAGTGCCTAGTCAACCATGAATTTTTGGCGACTGTCATACGGCTATCAAATTTAACCCTGTAGTTTGCTGAAGTCATCATTTTTCAAAAATTTTGAAGGTCCCTCTCATTGAGCTTTTTGATTTTGCAATTCAACTTCAAATGGCCATAACTTGCTCATTTGTGCTCCTTTTTTGGTGCAATTTTTTTTGAAATGGGCTAGAATGTCATGTACTTTCACATGGTGGAATTATTTTCTAATTTTGATGGACAGATTTTTTCATAATTCTTAGTTTTTGTTGACTATACATGTCCAATCCTCATTTCTGCAACTTCCAGGTCTTCGTTCGGGCTCATACGAACTCCTTTTCAGGTGCTGTTTTTTTTTAAAGTGCATTATTTTTTGTCTACTCTCAGTATATGCTATCATTTTGTAGAAATTGTGGGTATAAATTGTACTTTCATCATATGGTCTTATTTGACCAATTTGGCATTTGTATTGCATAGATCTATCTTTCTGATATTTTGTTTTGTAGTTCTCAGCCTATTGGGGCAGTTGCAAAACAAAATCAGAAGTCCACCTTTCCATTGTTTGCAAGTGGCCTCTTGTACACGCACTACATATAAAGTGCCAAAATCATCATTTTTGGGGGGGTGTCTCTTGTACTTTTGTGCTCTTGTGTTCCTTCCTTTTTTCTGCTATGGGTTCTTCTAAGTTTCCTCTCTTAACTCCTTGTAATTATGCTACTTGGAAAATTGATGCATGGAGTAAACTTATGGAAAAAGGACTAACTCATTACATTGATGGAACTATTGTTGCTCCTGTTGATCCTAAGGTTGATCCAGTTGGTCACTTGGATTGGCTCACTAAAAATATCATGGCAATTGGTACTTTAAGAAAGTATGTATCAAAGGATCTCATTTTTCATATTGAGAAGTTTACTCTAATCAAGGATGCTTGGCAAAAGTTTCAAGACTTGTATGGTTAAGTTGATGAGATTAGGGGATATCAAATTGATAGTGATCTCACCTTGTAATTATGCTACTTGGAAAATTGATGCATGGAGTAAACTTATGGAAAAAGGACTAACTCATTACATTGATGGAACTATTGTTGCTCCTGTTGATCCTAAGGTTGATCCAGTTGGTCACTTGGATTGGCTCACTAAAAATATCATGGCAATTGGTACTTTAAGAAAGTATGTATCAAAGGATCTCATTTTTCATATTGAGAAGTTTACTCTAATCAAGGATGCTTGGCAAAAGTTTCAAGACTTGTATGGTTAAGTTGATGAGATTAGGGGATATCAAATTGATAGTGATCTCACCATGTTAGATCCCAAAAACTTTGATACTATACAAGATTATGTCACTAAGGCAAATGAGTTGAGGGCACAACTCAAAGATTGTGGCATTGATAAGAAGGATATTGTGATGTCCCCTTCCTAAAATCACCCTAAAACATAAATAAAGCAATAATTTTAGGACTTATGGAAAGTAGCTCATCCTTTATACAAAATTGATCTTTTCTCATATTATCCAACCATAGCTAATACTATGCATACCTATCAATCATTTACTTATGCCAATAATGAAATGTTAAAGTATTTCCAATAAGTTAAATGGATTGTTAATTTGTGTTGTATGATTTACATCCCATAGATCGCAAGAGACTCTTCTTCCCTATTCTGCTAATCCTTACCAGATGGAAGATTTGTTGTGCCAAGGGCGCATGACATGGTCTACATGTGGCTCCCTCAAGGTTTACTACCCATCTTGGGACATTTTCGCCATGTGACCGATTTACTCTGCCTTTCCCCCACACACTCCCTATCTTTGCAAGTAGTAGAGAAAGACGAAGAATAAGCTCACTACCATCTATAGGTTAAGTAATTAAATTTAATATGGCTTATTTAAATTACATTGTCAATTAATTATTCAGTGATTTGTCCACATATTATGTTATCATTACATTTGGTAAATTTACATTGCTTCATTATTACCATTATTGATATTCTTGATAGTATCAAACTATATCAATGTTTTGTATTAATTTATTGAACTGCCATTTGTGTTAGTTGTAATCAGTATATTGATTTAAATTATTAGTATCAATTGCATTGAATTGTATTTATTTGGTTTGCATTACCAATGTTAAATTGTATTAATAGCAGACCCTACTGCTGGGCTATATTATAGTTATTGACTCAATCATATATTATTTTATTCATATTGAAATATATTTAACTCGGACTATTCTACATCTCCTACGAATTACTTATTACGTATGAAACCTGAAACTTAGGTAATAGTGTCAGGTCATACTTACCTTTTCCTTGCTGACTGTTGTTGTCCTTTTGTGACAGGCTGGATTGCCACTGCTGGAATTTTCCTTCCCTTAATTCTGCCCCAAACTCTTCTTTCTTGTTTGTCGTACCTCCTTTTCTTCTTTTCTTCCCTTTTTTTTTTTCCTTTTCCCTGTCTCGTGTGCAACCCAGGTCTTATACTAATGGATGTGATGCCCCTTGGGGAGAGACGTGGCTTCAATAAAGGTCATGTCCCTCTCTTGCATTATAATTAAGGTCCGATACTTTTGGTATTCAATATTATTTGGTGTTATGTTATTATCTCTTTGTTAATTTAACATAGGAATATTTGCTCATCATTATTATTTTATTCTATTTGTTTATTATTATTATTATTTTATTTTATTTGTTTATTATTATTATTATTTTTAATTGGTGTATCATACAATCAATTACTGATTATTAATTAGCAAATAATAAATCAGTTTAAATGTATTAGAATAATCAATTTAATAATTCATCAATATAATAAATCAAAATAATACACCAAAATATGATACATCAATATAAAGGTACACAAAAGATTTATGGATTAGAATTTAAACCATTGTATTTACAATTTATGATTTCTATTACATTTGGTTTTATTATACATAGATTAGGCATGGTTCATGACAGTTCGTCGGTCCCGAATTTGCTTGTCCTCAAGCAAATTAAGATTTGAATGTGTCATAATTTCTTCCCCTTCCCATGTAGCATCCTCTCTAGATAAGCCTTTCCATTTTAGTAAGTATTCAGGGATAATTATGTTCCTCAACTGTTTCTCTCATCTATCTAGGATGATTTCTAGTTCCAAAATAAGTTTGCCTTCATCATCAAGTGGTGGCAATTCAATACAAGGACTTATTTGTTGCCCGAGGACTTTCTTAAGTCTAGATACATGGAAAATATTATGAATTTTACTATTCTTAAGTAATTCTATCTCATAGGCTACTTCTCCTATCTTCCGTAGAACCCTATATGGCCCATAGAACTGGGGTTTCAACATCTCGGCCGCACTTACCTTGATTGACGATTGCTTATATGGTTGCAATCTTAGGAAAACCAAATCTCCAACCTCGAATGTCCTTTCCATGCATTTTCGATCTGCATAGATCTTCTGTTGATTTTGGGTGTGGTGAAGATTGTCTTTGAGAGTCCTCATAATATCTATGCTTTGTTGTATGAAGTCCACTACTCTTGGTACTTTGCTACTTTGGATGATTAGATTTCCAAAAGTGGTGGCCTCATATCCATATAATTCCTTAAAAGGGCTCATCCCAATTGACATGTGATGGGTGGTATTGTAGCAATACTCCCCAAGATGCAACCATTTGATCCATGCTTTTTGTTGGCCCGTAACATAATTTCTGAGATACCCTTCTATCCATTTGTTGACAATTTTTGTTTGTCCATCTGTTTGCGGATGATAACTGGTGCTAGGCGTTAACTCAGTTCCTGCCAATCGGAAAAGTTCTTGCCAAAACAAGCTAAGAAATTTGCTATCTCTATCACTAATAATGTTCTTTGGTAATCCATGCAACTTGAAGATATCTCAAAAGAATACATCTACTATTTGAGGCACCTTATAGTGAGTAGATATAGCTATGAAATGAGCATACTTGGTCAATATGTCCACTACCACAAAGATGCTATCTTTTTCCTGTACTTTAGGAAGTCCGGTGATGAAATCCATTGAAATACTTTCCCATTTTTTATTAGGAATGGGAAGTGGTTGTAGTAGACCAGTAGGGGGGTTCTGCTCCGCCTTATTCTTTTGACAAGTTATACATTCTTGGACATATTTCAAAACATCCCTTTTGAGGCCTTTCCAAGAAAACCTTTCCCTTATTTGTTTATAGGTTTTGTAATAGCCAAGATGCCCTGCTAAAGGGTTGTCATGATACTCTTTCATAATCTTCCTTCTAACTTTGGAGTTGGGTACAAGGAATATTCTATCTTTATACAAAATAAGTTCATCTGCTATCCTATACTCATCATTTGATACCTTTCCTTCAATTAATTCATTGGCTTGTGGATTTTTAACATATTTTGCAATAATGTCACTTTTCCAATCCCCCGTGATGCTTGTTAGGGTATTTAAGTAACCTTGTCGGGATAAGGCATCTGCTACTACATTATTGGCTCCTTTGACGTATTCAATGTCAAAGTTGTAAGCCTGGATTTTGCTCACCCATTTTTGCTGACAGTCATTGAGGTCTTTTTGACTCATGAAAAACTTCAGGCTATTATGATCAGTTTTTATATTGAATTTCCCACATACCAGGTACTGTCTGAATTTGGCTAGGGCATGCATGATAGCTAACATCTCTTTGTCATAGATGGAGAAATGTTTCTCAACTTCTGTAAGTTTGTGGCTTTCAAAAGCAATAGGATGTTTGTTTTGCTTGAGTATCGCACCAATCCCTCCTCCTGAAGCATCACATTGCAATTCAAAGGGTGGAGTGAAATCTGGGATAGCCAAGACAGGACATGAGCTCATTGCTTTCGAAGGCTTCTTGTGCTGCCTCATTCCATCCAAATGCCCCCTTTTTGGTTAAGTCTGTTAGGGGAGTAGCTATTTTGGAGAACCCTTTTACAAAACGCTTGTAGTAACTGCATAGCCCTACAAATCCCCTGAGTTGTGCTAATGATTTGGGTTTTGGCCATTCCCTTATTGCTTTAATTTTTTCCTCATCCACACTGACCCCTTTTTCAAGGATTTTATGACCTAGATAAAGGATCTCTTTTAAACCAAACTCACATTTTGAAGCCTTAGCATATAGGGATTCAGATTCTAAGATACTTAGCACTTCCTCAATATGTTGGAGATGCTCCTTCCATGTTTTTCTATAAATGAGGATGTCATCGAAGAAGATGAGTAGAAATTTCCTTAAATGCTTCCGGAAGACGTGGTTCATGCATGATTGGAAAGTGGCTGGGGCATTAGTGAGGCTAAAAGGTAAAACTAGAAACTCAAAATGCCCATAATGACACCTGAAGGCGGTCTTTGGTATATCTTCTTTCCTCATTCCGATCTGGTGATACCCCGATCATAAATCAATTTTTGAAAAATATCTGGCTCCATGAAGCTCATCTATCAATTCATCCACTCTGGGATTGGGGTAGCAGTTCTTAATAGTTTTCTTGTTCAGTGCTCGATAATCTATGCACATCCTCATTGTCCCATCCTTTTTTTTTACAAGTACCACTGAGGATGCGAACGGGCTCGAGCTAGGTTGGATGTGGCCCATTTCTAAGAGTTCCTTTATGGTCTTCTTGATTTCATCCTTATATTTTTGGGGGTGTCTATAAGGGGTTGTAATGACTGGTTTTGCCCCTTCTTCTAATTTTATGATATGCTCAAATCCCCTCTTAGAAGGTAAACCTAGTGGAATATCATCAAATACTCTTCTATGTTTTTTGATGATGGGTTGTATGTCAATGTGTATGGCCGATCCTTGTGGAGTTGATTTGTCCAAGATCATGCACTGTGCTGCCCATTCCCCTTGTCCTTTTCTACATTATAACATCATAATCTTGTAATTAGGTTAAATGTATTAATCTCCATTTTTTTATTTTTTTTTTATCAATAGTAATTCTATGCTTTTATTCTTACCGAAATATTCTTTCCATTCTTTTACATGAAACTACCTTTGCAGATCCATCGGGTATCCCTTGCAAGGTAACTTCTTGTCCCTCATGTTGAAAGTGGATCCTTGAGTTAGGAAGGTCAAATTGAAAACACCCTAGGGAGTATATCCATGGGGCACCCAAGATTATGTCTATGTCTAGTGGTACCACATGCAAGTCCACTTTAATGGAGATTTTTCCCAACGTGATCTCTTGTTGCAGAATCATCTTTGTACATCTAACCAATGATCCCGTGGCTTGGGCTGCTGAGAATCCCTTAAAGTTTTTGGTCTTTAGTTTCATCTTGGCAACAAGTCTTTCATCAATAAAGTTATTGGATGCCCCACTATCAACCAAAGAGATGACTTTTTGTCCCTTGAGGGTGCTTCTGATTCTCAACAATCTATTTCTAGGAGCTTGTGTGAAAGTGGCAATTACCCCATACTCTTCATCTTCATCTCCATATTTTTCTTTCTTGCTTGCTTTTTCCCCATTTTCCTCTTCGGAGATTTCTTCTATCTTGTGTACTCGTTCTTTCTTTCCACATTTATGCCTTGGTGTCCATTCATCCTCGCATCTATAACATGGATTTTTTGTGATACGTTCTTTCTTGTTACAATCATGGCCTAGTTCCCATGGTCCCTTGCATGTGAAACATAAGTTCTTTTTCCTTAGCTCATCCCGTTCTGATTTTGAAGGGAAACTCTTGTCAAATTTATTATTATTTTTTTTGTGAAATTGTTTGTTATGGTTACTCATGGTTTTATTGATGGATGGTGATACTTCTAATCTCAAGGCTGTTTCAAAGGCATCTTCAAGAGTTGCAGGTTTCAAGGAACTCACTAAGCCTCTTAATGAGTCTTTTAGTCCTTCAATGAATAGATAAGTGAGTCTGTCATCCTCAATTCCTGTCACTTGGACTGAAATCTTTTGGAATTCTGCAATGTAATTTTCTATTGACCCTTGCTATTTAATTTGTGTCAATTTCTTAAAGTTTTCTTGGGGATGTTTCCTATCAAACCTCTTAATCAGCTTTTGGGAAAATTCTTCATAAGAGGTGATATTTTGATGACCTTGTGTGTAGATTCCGTGATACCACCATTCATGTGCTAATCCTTCTAGATGAAGGATTGCAAATTGGAGTGCATCTTCTTCAGTCATTGTGCTGAGGGTGAAGTAAGTGTTCAACTTTTGCAACCAGGCATGGGCTGTAATTTTTGTGGATCCATCAAAATTTGGGAGCATTCCCTTATTTATTTTATGTTGCAAATTTTTATTTGGATGTATTCTTGCCTTCTTAGCTGTCTCATGCCTTTGGGCCTTACAAAAATCCCTAAAGGTTATAAGTTCTCTAATTTCTGGTTCAAGATTTGCACAGGCTCTGGCATTGTCTATGGAGCTATTTGCAGGTTGACAAATTCCTTCTTCCTCCCTAGGCATATCTTCCCTACGTAGGAAGGGTGGTTTGGGTACTCTAGATGATGAAGACCCATTATTCTCTGAATGATTGGAACTTATGTCTCTTCCCTTTGGAGGATTATTCTTAAGGTCATTAATGGAGTTCCCCATGTTTTGCAGTGCTTGGAGAAGTGCTTGGTTTGAATTCTCCATTTGGCTAATAAAGGTTTGATGGGTTTGCTCCATGAGGTTTCTTATTTTATTTGTAATTTTCTCATTCATTTTGGCTTTACTACCTCTCCTTTCATAGGTTTGCATCAATTGTGTTCATAGGCTAGCAGGATCAAGCTCTGATACCACTTGTGATGTCCCCTTCCTAAAATCACCCTAAAACATAAATAAAGCAATAATTTTAGGACTTATGGAAAGTAGCTCATCCTTTATACAAAATTGATCTTTTCTCATATTATCCAACCATAGCTAATACTATGCATACCTATCAATCATTTACTTATGCCAATAATGAAATGTTAAAGTATTTCCAATAAGTTAAATGGATTGTTAATTTGTGTTGTATGATTTACACCCCATAGATCGCATGAGACTCTTCTTCCCTATTCTGCTAATCCTTACCAGATGGAAGATTTACTGTGCCAAGGGCACATGACATGGTCTACATGCAGCTCCCTCAAGGTTTACTACCCGTCTTGGGACATTTTCGCCATGTGACCGATTTACTCTACCTTTCCCCCACACACTCCCTATCTTTGCAAGTAGTAGAGAAAGACGAAGAATAAGCTCACTGCCATCTATAGGTTAAGTAATTAAATTTAATATGACTTATTTAAATTACATTGTCAATTAATTATTCAGTGATTTGTCCACATATTATGTTATCATTACATTTGGTAAATTTACATTGCTTCATTATTACCATTATTGATATTCTTGATAGTATCAAACTATATCAATGTTTTGTATTAATTTATTGAACTGCCATTTGTGTTAGTTGTAATTAGTATATTGATTTAAATTATTAGTATCAATTGCATTGAATTGTATTTATTTTGTTTGCATTACCAATGTTAAATTGTATTAACAACAGACCCTACTGCTAGGCTATATTATAGTTATTGACTTAATCATATATTATTTTATTCATATTGAAATATATTTAACTCAGACTATTCTACATGTCCTACGAATTACTTATTATGTATGAAACCTGAAACTTAGGTAATAGTGTCAGGTCATACTTACCTTTTCCTTGCTGACTATTGTTGTCCTTTTGTGACAGGTTGGACTGCCACTGTTGGAATTTTCCTTCCCTTAATTCTGCCCCAAACTCTTCTTTCTTGTCTGTCATACCTCCTTTTCTTATTTTCTTCCCTTGTTTTTTTCCTTTTCCCTGTCTCGTGTGCAACCCAAGTCTTATACTAATGGATCCGATGCCCCTTGGGGAGAGACGTGGCTTCAATAAAGGTCACGTCCCTCTCTTTCATTATAATTAAGGTCTGATACTTTTGGTATTCAATATTATTTGGTGTTATGTTATTATCTCTTTGTTAATTTAACATAGGAATATTTGCTCATCATTATTATTTTATTTTATTTGTTTATTATTATTATTATTATATTTTATTTATTTATTATTATTATTATTTTTAATTGGTGTATCATACAATCAATTAGTGATTATTAATTAACAAATAATAAATCAATTTAAATGTATTAGAATAATCAATTTAATAATTCATCAATATAATAAATCAAAATAATACACCAAAATATAATACATCAATATAAAGGTACACAAAAGATTTATGGATTATAATTTAAACCATGTATTTACAATTTATGATTTCTATTACATTTGGTTTTATTATACATAGATTAGGCATGGTTCATGACAGATTATGTCACTAAGGCAAATGAGTTGAGGGCACAACTCAAAGATTGTGGCATTGATAAGAAGGATACTCAATTGATCTTCAACTTGATAGGCAAGCTTCCACAAGAATATGCAGCATTTGTTTCTAGTTTCGAAACCCATAGGATGACAATGGGTTCAAGCTACACAATGCCTACTTTTGATGCTTTCAATGAAATATTGATGATGGAACAAACTAAGTTGATAAGCATGGGCATTCTTAAGGCTTCTAAGTCTCAAGCATTAGTGGCAAATCAAGGGAACAAAGGAAATCAAGGAAAGGACAACTCAAACAAGAAGAAATGGCAATCCAAGCCTAAAGACAAAGCACCATCCTCTCCACAACAAGGAGATACATCTTCTTCCAAGAGGGATAATTAACCAAAGAGGGAGAAACCTACTTGTGCCTATTGTAAAAGGTTTGGTCATGAGGAGCGTTGTTGCCATTCTAAGAAGATTGATGAGCTCACACATATCATCAAAAAACATAACATTGATCTGCCTAATGTCTACAAGAAGGATGATTCATCAACTTCCACTTCCTCACATTCAAAAGGAAAAGGGCAAGTATTCATGGCTTCTAAAAGTGGGAAGACTCACTCTTTTGGGACAAGAAAAGGAAAAGCTCTATGTGCTACTATCAGTGATGATTCAGAGAGATGGCTTCTAGATTCAGGGGCTTCTCATCATATGGCATCTTCACAGTCTATGTTCTCTACATTTGAGCCTTGCACCATGCTGCAGATTTTGATGGGCAATCATACATACATGGATGTGATTGGGAAAGGATCTATTGACATTGGGGAAAAATCCTTCAATGATGTGTTGTGTGTACCCCACTTGACAAACAATCTCCTTTCCATCTATCAAATCACACATGGCGCAACTAAGAGAGTTGGAGACTAGAGCTATCATTGCGACTGGGGTGGTTGATCATGCATCTCGGTTATACTCCTTTTCAGATTTTGTTGATGATGATGATTTCACATTTGATGATTCTACACATGTTGATCACACTTCTTGTGATGGTTCAGATTTTGAGGAGAACTTTGGGCACTTGAACATGGGGATTCTCACATGTGACCCCGTTCTTGAGCCTTGTATTCCATCTCCTCATATTGATATCACATCACCTATTGCACCTGATGATGCAAATAGTGCAACAATTTTGCCTTCATGTGATTCAGTGCAGCAGGATATTCATTGTCTTCCAGCTTCAGATTCATGGGATGATTACTTGACAGACATTGCAGGTTTGTTTGTGGAATCCTACATTGCAGATTTGTAAGACATCATTGATGACATTCATCTTCTCTTTGATGAAGATGATCCTTCTTCAATTGTTGTGAGGGAACACTCTGACCCTCTTGCTCATTCTCTGCATGATCATTCTTTCGAGGTTGACATGATTGTGGATACTTATGTACAGTAGTTAGAGGAGGTCTCTTTATGTTTTGAGGAGACATGTGAGTTTTTGGCTATTTTTCTACATCCATCTCCACTAGATCTTGGAGTGCCTTTTTCAGCAGTGTGGCACAGTTTACCACCTTTGGAGGGGGTATCTTTCAGCATCGACATGGGGACTCTTGAGCAGTTTTTAGAGATTCCATTCATCATGAGTTTTCTTCATACATCTTCCCTTCATGATTGGGGAGACTTCATGGATACACCTTTGGTTTTGTTTCTTCCTAAGGGGAGGAATGTTGTTCGACGTTCATGGAGCATTTTCTTCATACATCGAGCTTCTATCATTGGTGTAGATTCCACATTGAGGGGGGGCTTCCTAGCTTCTCTTCTTCTCTCATATGGGGGGGACTTTTTCCTCACATGGGGTTTTGTCCTTCACATACTTCTATGAGAGTTCTTTGTATCTAGTTTTCATCTCTCTTTTGGGGGAGGGTTTTTTCCCATTGGGTTTTTCTCTCTTTCCCCGCTTTGTGAGAGATTTCATTGTATTGGTTTTCATGCATTTGCATTTGTACATGTGTACCTAACATGGCCTAGTAGCCGGGACCCATCTTGCATTGCTTAGTTGCATTGTAGACTTTAGTGCATTCCCCTAAGTTGCATGTAAGGGGGGGTGTTGGTGTAAATAATTATTCATCTTGGATATTATTACACTTTACTTAAGTTTACTTAGGAAATGCATTTCATAGTAGTTTGGGTATGAGACACTTGGGTGTTTGTGCCACATTGGGATAGTGTGTGTAGGAGAATTTCCACCTTTTATGGTGTTGATCTTGTTGTTACACTCCACATTCAGTGGGTGATCCACCTCATGTGGACTATTATATTGTTTGTCCTACCTACCCACACCTATTTGCTACCTACCCTTGTTTCTTATTGAGCCACATGCCATGTTTGTGTGCTCACATATCCGTAGCCTTGCCTATGTAAGCAGGCTCATCTACATTGTATGTAATTTTGAACTATTGATCATTTTCTATTGATGAGAATACAGTTTATTCTTGTCCTATATTGTGTCTCCATTTTGTACATTTCATTGAGCTCTTGATCTTGGCAAAATCTTACACTAGTTAACACAACTTAAATTCTTTTTGCTTCCTCTATTTCAATTTTTTAGCTCAACAATTGTATTCTTTGCTTTATTCAATTTCTAAAATAGATCCTCTAAGTTTTTCACTCCCTCAACCAATCTCCTTTTTAGTTATTTTATCTTAGAGAAAAGTAGTTCTTTTATTACACAACCATCATTATTTTCATCATGTGTTCCCATTTTTATGTTATTGTGAGAATTTTCCAAGATCTAGAGTCTAATTGATAGCACATAAACAAGAGAGAACACAATATGCAAAATACCCAACTATCTAAGTTGATTGATTGAATTAATTACATACAATGTAAATGATCTTTCTTATAAAGGCAAGGTATGAGAGAACACAATCATGACATGTGGCTCAATGAGATACAAGGGTAGGTGAGGGTAGGTAGGAGAAATAATAAAATATTCCACAAGAGGTGGATCCATCGAAGGTGGAATGTAACAACAAGATAAGACCACAAAAGGTGGAATTTCTCCTACAACCAACTTCCCTATGTGCACACTTCCCTAAGTGTCTCATATCCAAACTACGATGAGATACATTATCCCAAGCCAACTTAAGTAAGGTGTAATCAACTTAAGTAAAGTGTAATTATGAGGCATAATTTACACCAACACCCCCCCTTGAGTGCAACTTAGGGGAATGTAGACTCAAGCTAACAATGCAAGATGAGTCCCAACTACAAGGCCATTTTAGGTACCCATGTACAAATGCAATGCAATCTCTCACAAACAAAGAAAGAGAGAAAAACCCAATGGGAAACCCCCCCCCCCCACAAAAGAGAGATGAAAGCACACAATGCTCTCAATGATGTATGAGAAGAACAAAACCTCATGTGAGGAAATAGTCACCCCCCGTCGCCCCCCGCCCCCCTCCCCTCCATAAGAGAGAAGAAGAGAGACCATGAAGCCCCCCCTCAATGTAGAATCTCCTACAAGGATGGTCCAATGATGTTGACCAAAATTCCTCCCCATAAGGAAGAAACTCTAAAAGCTCAAAAAAACTTAATTAAAAATTAACAAAGAAAAACTTTGAATTTTTTATTTATTTTTGACGTTATGAAAAAAACTTTATTAAATAAAGAAAAAATACAATCATTTTTTATTTATTTTTGAAATTAAAACTTTATTAATAAATTCATAAAGAAAATATTTTTTTAATTATTTAAAATTTCATTAAAAATAATTAACAAAGTTTAATTTCATTATTACAAACTAATAACAAAATTTATTTATTAAAAAAAAACACATTAAATTTTTTAATTAAAAAAAACATTTAAAAAACATAAATAAAAAAAATGTTTATTAATATAAAAAAATTTAAAAAAATGAAAAAGGGCCTATAGTGGTAGGCTACAGACTTGCACTTGCATGTCTGTGGTCCTTGTGGTACCTCTGCGTAGGGGTCCCCCATGGTACCACCACGCAATGTATAGCATAGATGGTAACACATGGTACCACTGAGCAGGGGTACTATTTGGTGCCACTGCCCGCCCCCAAAAAATAAATTATTTTTCGATTTTTAAAAATAAAAATAAAAAATGCACCCCCCAACCAAATAATTAAATTCAGATTTTAATTCAAATTAAAAAAAAAAAACGTCGAAAGAAATACTTTTTTAATTAAAAAATAAAAAATACACCATTATGCAGATTGTACCGCCATCCGTACGGTCAAGGGGGATAATTTTTTTTTAACTCAGGGTGACAGTGGTCAATTTCGACGAATTGACAGTTGATCTTGAGGTTTTTGGACCTTCTGAGTGTGATAGTGATGACAGATTTTGCCAAAAATGCTCCAAAATTGCAGATCGTTGTTGGGACAAGCCACCACCCTCCACCTTCAAACGACTCTAGATTTGGCCTTGGGTGTTGGATTTGGACGAAACAAAAGGTGATTCTGACTTTCTCAAACCTCCTCGATCCAATTGTGACCTTATATTTGACCCAAGAAGCTCAAATAATAACCTGCAATAGAAAGCTCCAAAATACAAAACCCCAAATGCATCAAAATTCTCTCAATTGGCAAACCAATGGCACTCTAATGGCTTTGATACCATGTGAGAATTTTCCAAGATCTAGAGTCCAATGGATAGCACATAAACAAGAGATAACAAAATATGCAAAATACCCAACTAACTGAGTTGATTGATTGAATTAATTACATACAATGTAAATGAACCTGCTTATAAAGGCAAGGCATGAGAGCACACAATCATGACATGAGGCTCAATGAGATACAAGGGTAGGTAGGAGAAATAATAAAATATTCCACAAGAGGTGGATCACCCACCGAAGGTGGAATGTAACAACAAGATAAGACCACAAGAGGTGAAATTTCTCCTACAACCAACTTTCCTATGTGCACACTTCCCTAAGTGTCTCATATCCAAACTATGATGAGATGCATTATCCTAAGTCAACTTAAGTAAGGTGTAATTATGAGGAATAATTTACACCGACAACTATCCTTTGGTGTCTCTAATGCCATGAATAAAGATCTCTTGCCACCACCTCTAGTATTTATTTTCTCTTCTTCTTCATCAAATGATCTACTATCCTCATTCACAAAGAAACTCTTCTGATTCTTGTTAAACTTATTCTTTTTATTGAAATTTCTCTTCACATTATTTTGACTTTCACCATTAGAATACTTGTAGGAATAGTTAGCCATGAACTGTCCTATTTATTCACAATTAAAGCACTTGAAAGATAGCTTGCCTTTGTAATTATCAAAACCTCTTTGTAGTTTTTTGACAAAGTTAGCAACTTCCAAATGTGATTCATCATCAATGTCTAACACAACTTCCTTCTTAGATGTCTTGAAAACTATCTCTTTTGCAATATATTTTTCACTTTTCAATCTCATCTCAAAAGTAGTTAGTGATCCATGGAATTCATCTATTGTTAACTTGTTCAAATATTTAGCATCTTCTATGGCAACTATTTTTTGAAAGAATCTTGATGGCAAAGATCTAAGATATTTATTCACTATGCATCGTTCTTTCAACTCTTGATCTAGCCCTCTTATTGAGAAAACTATTTTATCAACCTGGAGCATGAAACTAGTTATATTCTCATCATCCTTCATTCTTAAGACTTTCAAATTGAGTTCAAAAAGTTTGAAGATTTTCGTCCTTAACCTTCTCATCATATGTAATTTAGTCCACATTTCCTTAGTTGTCAATTACATTGTATCATCTTTAGATACTCACTATTACTAAAAAGACAAATGATTAGATTCCTAACCTTAGCATTATTTTCATAAGCTTTCTTACTAGTTGCATCCCTTGAGGGACATAAAAAAATATTCACTACTTCCATCAACTCGTGTTTCATCTAATTTCATAGTCATATCAATCAATGGGACTGCATAAGTTCAGTCACTACTCAAAATACTCTACCATGACATGTCATTACCATAGCTCTTCACTATTTTGGATACAACAAGATCAATCAACATGAACTACTACTATTCAACTTTGACATCAATGATAACTTATGTGCAACAATGATGGCAATCAATTTCTTTCTCAAGACACTTTTTGAGGCGATTAACATGAATTGACAAGTGATGACAAAACACTGATTATGCATCGATATCGGCATTCCTTGCAAGATTTTGGAAGGATTAAACGAATATACTAAGAAAATCCTAGTGGTTAACTAACTGGTTATAAATTTTGATCACACGTCTAAGGTAGATCGAATGTAGAGATTTTACCTCTCCCATAAAGCATCACCTCATATTCCCATGCATTGCAATAGTGGTATATAATGGGAAATCTCTTTGTAATCTCTAAGTGCATATGACATGGTGTACGAGGCAAGTTGGCATTGGTTGAAAGTGAAACTAATAGACAAGTTAAATACAGGAATCTGTGACTTCCTCCCATAATTGCCAAATTAGCAAAAAGATTGCAAGGTGGTGTTCATAGTTGAAGAGATGGATACAACCATTCATCTCTCTTGCAAGTGAAAATATATGTTCTTCCTGGGAAAAATCAAAGACAAAAGGTTAAGAAGTGTGTTCAAACCAACTCAGGAGCTTGTGTTGCATGCTATCAAGGGAGTCCTAGGTGAGCCATTTATGAAAATGGACCATCCTCACACAGTAAAAAATGGCATTTCTTCGATGTTCCTAGTTGCATTGGTTGACATGGGAAAACCTTTGGACATTATAAGGAGTCTATGCAACCAACTTGTGGGGAAATAATTTTTAGAGGAGCTTAATGATGTGTTGGAGTTGGGCCATGAGGGTGGTGGAATCCTACTTCCCCGAGAATTTTATGTTATCACCATCCATGATGAGCTAATGGAGAAATATCCACTTATCTTCACTAATATGCATTCGGCTCTGCTACAACATAGGTCATGTGCAAGTGCATGTGCTTTATTTTTGAAATGATATTTGAGACTTGTTTATGCTGAAGGGTTTGAGGGGTTATGGGACCTTTTAAAGAATGGTTCTTTGGAAGAAAGCAATGATAATGGTTGTTTTTGATATTAGAAGCAGCCAAAAAATAAGGGGGCTGACCCATAGGAACAACAAGGAGAACAGTGGCAGAACCACTGTCCGCATATAATCAGCAGAGTTACAGCCCTTTACCTCTATCAAAAATTATGATCATTCTACGTAAGTTTAGCAAGTATAAAGTAGTAATAAGCAAAGTTCTAGACATATGCCATGCAGGGCAATAGACATATAAATTCAAATAAAAACATAGGCTAACACTATCCGCCCACAGGCTACTAAAAGTAGACAAAAAACCATCTTTCCACAGCATTTAGAGAAATCATTTCTTTTTACCATGGCTCCTCTTGGGGAGGAGCTTTCTTGCCCATTCCTTGGTGATGAATTTGAACAGGGCCTTGTAGTCCTCATCATCCTTGCCTTTACCCTTGGATGTACTTTCCTGCATGAGGCACAGAGTGGTAGCTGAGCAACACATCACATTCAACGCGAATTTAGAAACATCATGCATTTTGGATTTCACCACCTCTAGTCTGCTGGTCATATCTTGCACATTATCAGATAGGGCCTCCACTTTTTTCTCCAAATCCACCAGGTTGTTATCATCCTCCTCTTTTATGCTACTCGCCTCCTCCACAACCATCATTTTTTCCAGTCTGAAAGTCAGGGAGGGGGAATTAGCAGGCTCCGGACTCTTTGAAGATTTGGGGCTTTCCAAAGCCTGGGTGGAACTAACAGAGTGAGGGGTCAAGTTATGGTGGAGCAAAACCACATTATCAGTTGGGTTAGAATTTCCAGTGTCATGCGAAGAGGAGGGGTCTCTCAGAGATTTTTCTGAGGGTTTAGAGGCAAGTCTGCTTGAGCGGCGGGGGGTGTTGGCCTTGTCAGTGATATCTATGTCAGAATCAATCTCCTAGATTCTGACTTTCTTGAGAGTTCTGACCTCTTCAAAGGAGTGTTTTTTATTTTTCTTGCTGCAAGAGCCAATTTTTGGGAGCCGAGGGGGGCTAGCATCAATTTTAGCAGTAGGGTAGGTTGAAGGACTGGTATTAGTCACATTCTAGATGAAGATAGAATGGGGCAAGCAGAGAGAAAGGTGGAAGTTGTACAGGCGAAGAATGAGGCTTTGGTGGAGGATAGGGAAATCTTTACCCTTTTTCTTGGCCTCGACAATATCCTTTAGAATAGCATCCAGAGAATGCAGCAAGAAAAACGGAATGGAAATATAGTCCTTATTTCTCAAATGGTTATTGTAGTAATAGAAGATAACATACCTTCCCTCTAGCATGAAGTACTTCATCACAATGTAATAGACCTCATCCCACAGGGAAGGGAGCTCCTCTCGGTTGAATCCGCCTGCCCTCTTAATTGGGTTTTCGCCCTCGCGAAAGAACTGGTTTAGGCTAGTGGTATCTGCAATACGACTCTGCTTTTTCCATTTCCTCCCCTCCATAGAAAGACCTGTTGCTTGAGCTATAACCTCTTCATTAATTTTGAACGAGATACCATCATTCCCCTTCATACTTTCCATGAATTTATCAATGCCACCCTCCGAGCAGACGAACCACACCGCCGAATTAGCTCCAAACTCATCAACTTTATTGGGTTCTAGTCTGAGCTTGTCCCCCCCCCCCCCCCCCATTTTTTATTCCTCCAGTTTAATAGAGTAAATGTGAGACCTTCTAGCAGAAATGCAGAGCCAAGGCAGAGCTAAAGAAAAGTTGATATAAAATCTAAGCTGAACTTGAGATAAGAGCACGTAATAATCGGGGTGATTATTATCTCTTATGTCCGAGTAGATATCAAAATTAGGAAATCTACTAGGAATGTGCAAACCTTGGTTGTTGAGGATATGATAGTTAGGAATAATTATTTATTTTATTTCAAATAAGGTTTCATTTTTTCAATAGGAGCATGGCACAATGCAAGTCTGTAAGGTTTTGGGAGGTTTGGGTGTTGTCTTGTAATGCAATCCATCTATAATGGCCCCAAGTGTCAATTGTTAAGTTTGAACTTTTTTTTGTTAACAAAGAATCTAGGAAAAGGTTTAATGGCTTCTTTTTTGGCTCAAGAGGTCATTAACAAATAAATGTTAAATGTAGATAAACTATTATAAAGTTATCATGTAAAGTAAACAAAATAAAATAAAATAACTTTTTATTAGATAAATTAATTATTAAATAATTTTAAAGTAAATAAAATAAATTGTCTTTGTATGTGTAGTGTTGTGGTTAAAACACTTGATTGATGAAGTGGCCACTAAGGTTCAAACCTCTTTTGGGTCATTGTGCTTGTAGGAGGCATTAATTTTTTTTTAAAAGTAAATAAAATAAATTAAAATAATTCTTAATAAATTAGTTATAAAATAAGTGCTAAATAAATTAAAATAACACTTTAAAAAAATAGCATTTTGGTATTAATGATAACTATATATTATTGTGTAAATATTTGTACAGATATAAAAAAATATTACTTAAAATTAGTTTACTTAAAAGAGGCTTTTACTTTAAAATTATTTTATTTGTTACATTTTTTACTTAATTTTTATTTGAAGAATTATTTTATCTTTATATCTAAATTTTGTATTTTATTTTTAAAAAACTGCCATCCTTTACTTCATAATTTTTGGTGTTTTATTTATTTAAAAAGTATAGTAAAATGTTACTTTTTAAATAGTTTTAATATTGATATATTTTAAGTTTTTTATGTCTTTATATTTAACAAGGTCAATAGTGTTTTTTGATACATAAACAAATGGAGAGCACCACTGGTTCAATTTAATTGAGTTGGAATGATGCCAGAGCACTCAGGCACAACGACAATCTGTATCATCCAAATAAATTTGTTTTGGCTTTCTAATTGTTTAAGTCCAAATTATTTTGATTTGATTTTTACTTCTTGTTGTTTGTGTTGATGTCTATTAGTCAAATATTGTGGAGCATTGTCCAAATTATTTTCAAAACCAAGTTTATTATTATTTATATTTGTAACATTGCCAATGAAAAGTTCTTTGCATTCAAAATATACAAAGCTCATATAAAGAGAAATGCACAACTGTAAATGGAAATGCACAAGTGAAGAAATTATAAAGAGAAATGCACAACTATAAATGGAAATGCACAAGTGAAGAAATTATAAAGAGAAATGCACAACTATAAATGGAAATGCACAAGTGAAGAAATTATAAAGAGAAATGCACAACTGTAAATGGAAATGCACAACTGTAAATGGAAATGCACAAGTGAAGAAATTATAAAGAGAAACGCACAACTGTAAATGGAAATGCACAAGTGAAGAAATTATAAAGAGAAATGCACAACTGTAAATGGAAATGCACAAGTGAAGAAATTATAAACAGAAATGCACAACTATAAATGAAAATGCACAAGTGAGGAAATTATAAAGAGAAATGCACAAGTGAAGAAATTAAGTGAATTGGAAAAGACATATGCCCGTGGGTGGAAGTCAAGTGGTTGTGCAAAAGAGAAAGGAAAAAATAGAGTGTGAATGTGTGGACTGTGGAGAAAAGAAGATCCATAGCGTGGAAAACAAAGATGACTCATTCTCCAAGGATGAAAATGACAACTATGTTGGGTAGGGAAAAGAGACTGAGTGTGTAAGAAGCACAAGTTATGAAGCTTTTAACATTGGAAGGAAAAGAACACTAAGCAAATTTTAGTGTTAGAATTTGATAGTAGAGATATAAATGATCAATGTATGTGCACAAAGGGAATGCAATATTCATGAGTTGGAAAGGAAATAATGAGTAAATCACATGTGCAAAGAAAAATTAAAATTCCACCACTGTAATTCTTCCAGCAAACTTGTATTAGTTTTCCCTAGCAAATATTAATAAAATCTATTTTGAACTCTTCAATTTGGCTTTAGTTTTGAGTATTTGGTGATTGAGTTGAGGTCTGAGTTTCAAATTGCTACAATTTTACTTAGTTTTGAAAAACTCACTAGGTTGTTATGCTTCAATTAGTATTAGAGAAGGTGTTTGTGTTGAAAGGAAGACCTACAAGTAGCCAATATGGCATATAGAGGAAGGGGTTGAAGAGGTAGAGGACATAGAGGCATGGAGCATGAAATTGCTAAGGCAATTAAAGATCTTACCATGTGAATGGATGCATTGGAGATGGCTTAGAGAAGGGGAGCCCACACAAAGGATATTAGTGAAGATGAGGAAGAGTAGATTGTTGAAGGATTTGAGTAAGTGAATCAGCTAGTGCTCGATCTAGGAGAAGAGAGGTTCATCAAGGCTATCACAAGGATAAAATTTAGGCCCTGATTTAATCCTCCAAACTTCAAAGGCAGTTTAAATGCAGAGGAGTTTTTGGACTGGATTAGCGAAATGGAGAAATACTTTGAGTATGAAAACATAAAAAATATTAGAAGGTCAATCTTGCATGCACCAAATTAAAGAGGCACACATCCCTATGGTGGGATCATATACAAATAGATAGGAAGCAAAGAAGAAAGGACAAACTCAAATCATGGGATGAATTGGTGATAAAAATTAAATCAAAATTCTTGCCAACAAACTATCAAATTAATTTTTTTAGAAAATTCCAAAATTTGAAGCAAAAGGAGAGTAGTGTTGAGGAGTAAACTAAACAGTTTTACCAATTTAACATAAGAGTTAGACATATTGAAGATGATATCAAACGAGTTTCAATATATTAGAATGGTTTGCACATATCCATCCAAGATTAAATAAGTCTAATCAATGTGCATAGTATGAAAGAGGTGTACCAATATGTCTTGAAGGTATACATGAAACTCAATAGGACGCAACAAAATAACTCTTGGGGTAGAGGCAAGTATTTTTGTGGAAGAGGACAACCAAACAATGGTAGGGACTATCAAGACAAGTAAGAATAATCAAGCACATCAAGTGCAAGAACACATGTAGGTAAAGGGAGTGGAGTATTCCCTAGAGGAAGAGAAGAATTCCCTTGTGGAAGAGGGTCATTTCGAAGAGGTACAGGAAGAATTTTTAGCAGTACATATTTCTATTGTGGAGAAACAAGGCATCGAGCATTTGAATGTCCAAAATCCAACATGATGAAGGTGGAGGAAAGGAGGCAAGAGTGAATGTAGCACAAGATGAAAATTAAATAGAGACCACCACTAAGCATGGAGAAGATCCCAAACATGGAGAATAATTGGTGTTGCGAAGAGTTTTGTTGAATCCAAAAAAGGAGAACCAAAGCCAATCTAAAGATGAAATTTGTTCTGAACAAGGAGTAAGGTTAGTGAAAAATGTTGCAAAGTCATTGTGGACAATGGCAACACTGATAATATTATGTTCGAGGAAATGGTGAACAAATTGAAATTAAATAGAATTAAACATCCCATCCCATATAGAGTTTCATGGTTGTAAGAGGAGCATCACTTGTTGGCGAATGGAAAATGCTTGGTGAGTTTTTAAATTGGAAACTATAAGGATGAATTCATGTGTGATATAATTCTAAGGGATGCATGTCTTATTCTCTTGGGAATACCATGAAAATTTGATAGGAAATCTATTCATGATGGTCAATTGAATACATATGCAATCAAGAAGGATGGAAAAGAGTGTTAGTGTAGGTTTTTTTTTCCTTGTGTTAGGAATATTTATTTTTCCTACACACATTATTAAGCTTGCTTAGGTTAATAATAGAATGGTTAGGATGAGGACACATGGCATAATCCTTCAATCACATCATGTGTCACTTAGACCCACATTTGGGTAGTTGGATGCCACACCCTCTTTTGAATATATTTGCCACCTTCTATAATCATTTGGTTGTCTTTACCTAAGTTGGCATAACCTTGTATTTGGCATTTACCAATTGGTAAAAAATGTACTCATTTTGTGTAATTGGGAGTTATTATTTGTTTTGGTTTTATATGCCCTATTTTTATATATAAATAAGCCCTCACTTCTCCCTATGTTAAGTTCACCAGCTCACTTGATTATGAGTGCTAGTTCAATGCTAAAAGAGTATTGAGTTTTATTCATCTATGGATTTAGTCTTCTTTCCTTCAATCACATTTATCTTGGGTGGATTCATAGATAAATCTAACATGGTATTAGAGCTAGTTGTAAGTTGCGCGTTAGCATATTTTTAGAAATCTAGAATCATTTCTTTCTTCAAATAAAATTTTGATATTCTCTTGCATCTGAGATGGCATTAAGCAAATACTCTTAAAATTTTCCATTTTTGGGGAATGTTCTTTCTCTTTTTTTTTAGTGTAGGTATTTTGGTAGTTTCTTGGAAGAAATTTGAGCTCACTATTGAGTTCAAGGTAGCCTAGAAAGTTAGAATTTACTTTTGTTTCATCCTGAATGGACACCAGATGCAAATTTGGTGAAGGTTTGAAGTAGAGATTTCATCGCTAGATCCGGAGGGTAGCTAATTTTTGGGGCATTTTCAGGCCATACGAACCATGCCATCCTATCTAGAAGGCCCAAAACCCTTAAAATTGACTATTAATTCATCAATTTTGGCGAAACTCAAGTTTGAGGAAAAAATATTTTAGCAAGAATGACCTATGGATTTTTTCAAAAAATAAAATAAAATTGCATGTTAAAATAATTAGACTATGTGAGTGTTTTTTTAATCAATATTTTGGATTACACTTCGTGATCCATTATCCAGATGAAAGAGAGCTAAAAGATGCATGAAACAACTTCAAACAAATTTATGGATTGTGGAAATCTTATATCATTAAATTATATTTATTATTAAAAAATTACTAAATGTTATTTTAATTTTGTACAAAAATTATTTTGAAAAGTTTTTATAAAAATATTTTTAAAAGAAATTATATTTTTTATGGTACCAAGTGTACCCCACCATCAGGCCCCCATACCCTATACAACATTGTCACAAAGCGTACCCTTGGGCAATGTGCAAGGATATACATAAAGGCTTGTGTAACATTTGAAACCCTTGAAAAAGGGTCTTTCCTATGGAGGTGAACCTATCTTCTATTGAGGCAGAGATGGTTGTGGCTGGAGATGACAAGAGATGCTACGAGGGGGCTAATGACAGCTTTTTTCTTGGTTGCAAGGGAGTTGTTGTTGCCCTTTCTTCTGACTTCCTTCCTCTCTCTTCTGTTGAGGTGGATATTTTGAAGGGTAAGGTGAGCTTTGTGTTTTTCATTCTCAAGGTTAAGGTTATGGGAGCCTTGCTAAAACCCATTGTTTCCTCTTTTACCTGTCCTATCGAGGTAGATGCCTCTCCTATTGAGGTGGAGAGTATTTGGGTGGGAGAGGTTCAGCTGTGTGGTGTCTAATAGGATTGTGTTTTTGCACCAATTGAAGGTTTTGGGAGCCTTGCTAAAAACCAGCTCTGTAGCAATCCTTTTATGGTATATCTTCTTGCTTCTTGATATGGAGGTTTTGGGAGCCTTTTTGAAACCCATTTGTAAGGTTAAGGGAGCCTCATAAAACCCTTCTTTACTTGAGTTAGCTTAGTAGGCTTGTGGATGTTATATCCTGATAGTTGATACCTAGTTGTTGCTATCAGGTTGTTGGCTAGCTATTGTGTATCTTTTTCCTATTTTTTTGTAGCGTTCTGTTTTGGGGTTCTAGATTCCTAATAATTCTAGAAGGTTTTAGGTCCTTTTCAAACCCGTTGTAAGAGGTTTCGGGTCCCCTCAAAACTTGTTTGAACCTTAATAAAAAAAATGAAATAATATGCACATATGCAAGATTACATGAGACACCAATACATGGGAAACCCTTATTGGAGAAAAACCATCACCAAAAGATAGGTATAGTTATATTACTCAAAATCAAAGAATTGAATACAAAATAACTTTTACAAAGCTTCAATCTATAGAATGCTCTTATAAAAAATTCTCTAATGTCTCACACCAATAATATTGTACCAAAATGGGGTTCATACCATAATGTGATTGTTAATTCATGGCATTATTTTTGTTGCCACCAAGGTTCAAATATCTATTAGGTTAATTGTGGGTTTTGTACCCTTACCAATTCAATATTATCATAGGTTTGAACCTTCATGTTGATACTATTGGTGTTCATGCCAAGTACCTTGTGCTCCAAACCCTCATTAGGCTAGTGTGCTTGTGGTATTTGTGTCCTAACTAAGCTACTATGCTCACGTGTCTGTACTATCCATGTTCATATTGAGAATCCATGATGGGGATGAGGTACCCCATTTGTGGCCTCACCTAATTCAAATTGAGATTTAAAAAACCATTTGTAGCCCTTTGGGTGTAGCTCACCTATAAAAAAAAAATATTGTACCAAATTGATAACCTTGGCCAACTATCCAACATCCAACCTCGTCACATTCACATGAAATGATATAAATACACATAAATATGAAATCCCAACCATCTAACTATCTAGCCAATATGTGGAATACTAAGAGACACACATATATTTCAAACATATTATGATGTCAACATACTCTACATATCCCAAAATATTATGCATCCATGTGGGTAATTACCTTGTACACATGGCCACTACCATAGACTATGATTCAATAGTTTCTTACTTAACCTTGTTAATACATTCATTTATTTTTATGTAGCCACCCCTACTATCTCCAAACTTGTGGTGGCACACAAAAACTTCATCACTTATAATTGCTTTCAATACCTTGTGTTAACTCTAAGATATAGTTCCAAATGAACCCTAACTATCACAAGTGCACTTGCATGCTATCCAACAACAATGTATTTTACACGCAGTTGTGAGTGCTTCTCCAAATATCCTATGGTTGCTACCAGAACACAATTGCATATAAACCAAGATGTATTCTATACCACAACACCTACAATTCATTGCATCTTACCACATTACATTTTGTAGATAGAATATTACTTTTGGAACTCTTTATAGGTGAATATCACTCAAGTATCAACAAAAGGGAGACCCAAAATATTTTAAACAACCTATGTGTTGAAATGGTAAGGTGTTATATTCAACATTCTAATAGATAGAATGTTAAAACGACCTATTTGGGTGGATATATCAAGGAATATGGGTGATTATCTAGTTCTACTATTTTGCATCACTTAGTTCTCACTAGATAGGTCATATAGAATATTAATCATCTATCCCTACTTTCATGTGTCACTTTATTGAGTGTAGAGATCTTGTAGACTTGTAGAGTGTAGAGATCTTATAGACTTGTATTATAGACATCCTTAAAAAATTTACAAAAAAATATTGAGATTAGTCCCAAAAAGATCCAATTTTAACTCTTTGTCCTTCTTTTCTCCTTTCCATTATGATAGACATGGATATCACTTACATAAATGATTATTCATCAAGTGGATGAATTGTTACCAAAATTGGTACATATGCATTGAAAAAGAAAACTAGCTAGTCATTTCATCACATTTAAAATCAACTAAAAATCTAAAAAAGTCACATGAAAAGAAATAAAAATATTTATTTATTCCTTATCTCAAAACCAATTTTTTGGCTATTTAAATCCTAATTTTTACCAATTAAAAGCTACAAATCTTAGAAAACTCGAACCTAGGGCATAGGGGAGCTTTTCATAAAATGTGTATCTATGGGGTCTACTTGAGCTAGTGCTTATGTCATGTTGATGGCTAGCATCTAGCAAGCATCATGTTGACTACTATCAAATCTATCATCATTCAACCAAATCTTGAGACCTCTCAAAGGCATGATTCCAAATGAGCTTTTTGAAACCTAATTTTCATAAACATGTTAAACTAATTTATTCATAGAACACTATTTTACGTGTAGGTGGTCATGTAAGGTGGCACAAGTTATCTTGGGATCTTTGTATAAATAGTAAGCCCTCTTATCCTTATTTTTGTAAAAAATTGAGGTACTCATTTATCTAACACTCAAGTCATGAATATTATCTATTTTATAGGTTTCATAAGAACAAGAGAAGCATGCAATAGAGGAGGTATTTCTCAATCCCTAAATCAATATTAAGTAAAGTTTTCATTGTTTGCATTTCAATTTTTCTATTAAATGACTATATATTGCACATGATTACTTAATGTTTTTTGAAGGTCCTATTTTGGCACATCAATTTAAGGAAAGTACATGTACGTTCTAAGGTCCTTATGCCTACTTACTATTCTAGGATGTCTTTCTTGAAAGGAATTATATAAGTCCATTTTTCTTCAAGAAAAAAGGACATGCATACGTGGCAATCCAATAATGACTTGAATGCCTAAATCATGACCCTCCTTTAACTAGTTTTTCTTTAGTGAAAGTGTCTACTTAACTTCTTAGGTCCCCTTATGTGCATTTAGTCAAACTAAGTTGTTTATGAAGCATTTTGTAACCCCTTGTTGCCTTGAAACATTTATTTTGGCCTTAAGTTGCATGCTTAAATCTATTTTCCTTTGAACCACTTGGCAAACAATCCATCCATGTTGGTAAACAAATAATTGTTGAAAGAGGAAATTCACATCTTAAATTTGACATATGTGAGCCTTTTCATGCACTTAAATACTCTCAATTCATGACATTTTTACTCAGATTGGTATTATTTTTAGATGAGTTATCTTTAGTTTAACTCTTGTAACTCTTTTCAAACTTAATCTCTCTCTTACTTATAGATATTTCTTAACCGTTTGAGGGTCAAAGTTATTATGTAAATTCCTAGAAAAATTTAGTCTAGTTGCTTCAAAAAAAATTATGAATTTCAATATGACTTTTAAATTTTTAACACATTACACTACATCATTTAATCGATATTTTTAGTCACCTAAAATCTCAATGCATTTAAAATGAATGAATCAATCATTTTTCATCATTGAATAACTCTAAAGCTTTTTGTGAACAACATGACATAGATATACAACCAACTCTTTATTTTATGTATCGGTATGTTGTCTTTCCCTTTTTGCTTACCAATGGAGAACACACCAATAGCTGAAAGAGAGGAGGATATTGAGTGAGCTGGATCTCTTGAGATGACTACTCATCTATACATTGCTTCAAGCCTTATATACTGTGTCCCAAGTGTGAGCTTTTCATTAAATTTAATTTAATTAGAGTAATTTTGATACTAGATAGATTAGTTTTATTTGTAAAATTTAAATTAAGTACAGTTTAACAATCTAATCTAAATTTTAAACTATGTTTTTCTTAAGTGTAGGTTTGAATTAATTTAATTTAAATTTTATTGTGTTTAAGATATATTTAATTTGAAATTTTATAATTTAAATTAGTTTAATATTATTTGTTTCAAAGATCCTTAACCAAATCAATAGATTAAGTCATTCATTTTACATTAAAACTAAAGCTTAAAATTTAGTTTTTACCCTCCAAACTAGCATAATTTCTTACATTGAAAGAGCAAACTGCTAACCATATAGGTGCTGCTCTTGGGATATATGTGACAATCATGGAGGAACACTCATCTTGGATTGCCGGTTCGTAAAGTAGTCCATCACATCTTCTTTTATTCTTTCCACTGCCTTTGTTCTGTCCACATATTCCGCGATAAGCCCGCAGAATTAATGCTATTACTATAAATAGTAATATACTGATTAATTAACGTCAAAAAAGCCATTATTGATGAAGTTAGGACAACCCAAGTCCAACCTTGAACAGACTTCAATTATTTGCAGGCCACACATATTGGAGCCATAGAAAGTAGGGGGTTATCCTTCCACGGTGGCTACAATACCCAATGAAGCATTGCCAAGTGGCAGTAGTAGGAGCAAGGTGCTGCTCACTTCTCTTGGTGCATAACCACACACCCACCTGAAAACAGAGGCCATCCTTGCAGAGCAAACACCCACAACAATGGAGGCAACTATGGTGGCATATCAACGTGGCACTGCCACACCCATGTCTAGGCCTACTCTGGCTCCTCCTACTGCTACTGCTAGGACCATCCCCTCCACTTCTGTTCAGGTATGCTATTCTATTCTCCCTGCATTCTCTACATATCAGAATTGTTCATTCAGATAAATCTGAATTCCATATGAGTTTCTTGCTATAGAGTTTCACAAGGTGGGACTGCTAATTATGATGGTTGTAACTTGTAGGTGAGTGCAAAGGCTAGCTCTATCTTTGGGCAGTCATTGAGGGCTTGGCCCAAATCCAGTACAAGAAGAAGAGCCTCTGGTAGAGTTAGAAAAGCAGCTCCTCTTGGTAGTGGTAGCAGTACTGCTGTTATAAAATGCGAGCTTGGGGACTCTCTGGTAAGTAAATTGGCTTAATGTTGTTATATTTGATAAAGAACGAAAGAAAGAAAGATCTTTCTTTTATGATTCATGATATCGAACGATCTAAATAAAATGAATTGTGTGGTGGAACTGATTGAATGAAGTGGTTGGAATGACTCAGGAAGAGTTTCTGAACAAGTCAACCCCTGATAAGAATCTAATAAGGCTGATGATGTGCATGGGAGAAGCAATGAGAACCATAGCCTTCAAAGTCAGGACTGCATCTTGTGGTGCTACAGCTTGCATAAACACTTTTGGTGATGAGCAGCTTGCTGTTGATCTTATTGCCAATAAGCTCCTTTTCGAGGTCAGATTCAGTTCATTTTATTTTATTTTCTCTCTTACTTGATTACATTTTTATGGATGAGTTGTGATGATTAAAGTACTAGACAGAAAACATGCAAATTTCAACCCGTTCTAGAACTCTTCGTTTGAATGCATGTATTTGAACACCCAAGGTTGCCAAAAGTCGCCTAATTTTTTGGATAAATTCTGTTGATATGCAATTTTCCATGTTTGAAAAATAAAAAAGGAATCAGCATCCGGCATATTTTTCAAGAATTTTTAAGCTTTTATGCATACAAAGGAGCCTTAGATGTGGTTATTAATTCCCATTACCTTAATGAGTTGAAAGTGTTTATACGGTCCATACACAGTTTATTTTAGTGTTGATAAGTGTTGTATATTTTTCATGTTTAAAGTTAGGGTAAGATCAATTTTATACATTGATTTGAAGTAATTATCTGATTGGGAAAAAATGTGTTGGAAAAATTCTCAGGCATTGTTTTAGATTTTTTACCATTCTACTTATGTTTTAAAACACTCATGTTTATCTTTTACATGATCTCGTGCTTATTTATATATGCATATGCTTAAGGTGAAGTAATAGAAATTTTGTTTCGAAATAAAAGAGGGGTTAAAATTTATTCAAAGCAGAACAAGTACAAAGCAAGGGCCTTAAACAGCCCTGTCAAGATCCACTAAGTAATCTAACTGATGAGACAAATCTAGGAGTAATTGAAGATGGAGAAATTTTTGCAATATTGAAAGATTTTATGGACTGGACTTTTTAACCGAGTTTTCGTAAATATAAATATTGTGCTGTCTTACTTTCTATTATTCTGCTTTTTATATCAAATTATGTATGCACTATTTCTATTGTACAGGTTTTATCAAACTTCTTTTTCCTTACATTTAGAAGTTTAAATCTCTTGATACACATCCACAACATTTAATCTTTATTTGAGAATTAATGACTTCTTACAGAATCTTTTGATAAACTTCTTTTGTATAATCTCTGTTTTCTAATATCACTCTATCTATAATCCACAGTAATGTGTGTCTGAACCATGTATCAAAATAATTCTCTTTCTTCTTCCTAATATTTAAACAATCAGTTTCTTCACTTTTGGGATTCCATGCTCTTCTCGTTGAAATATTTAGGCAGATTTATCTAACCCCATGGCCTCAAGGCAGGGCTGCGGATGTATGCCTGAGCCAAGTATCCAAGTAGTTTTCTTTCTTCTTTCTACAATTATGGTAATCGATTTCTTATTTGGAGATTTAGCCTTCTCATTTTAAAATGTTGAACTGTACTCTGTTTTGGGACACTCGAAATTCTTGAGTTTTCCCTGTAGCAGATAGTTGAAATCAATCCGAGCTTGTTATTTTCTTAGAGATTGATTCTGATGGTTATAAATACACATGCATCAGTCCAAAAGATCAGATAAATAACTAGCTCAAAGATATCCCATTTTCAATTAAATTTGTGAATCCTTATGAGAAAAAAGAAGCCAAATAGCTTCTGTTCAGATCTTAACATATTTTGCTTCCTACTAATGACGTGCAATTGTTTTCGATGAATTCATCATATCAGTCCTTAAGATACTCCCATTTTTGCAAATATGCTTGCTCTGAGGAGAACCCAGTGCCTGAGGACATGGGTGGACCTGTGGAAGGTTTGTATCTGTTGAGCAAGTTAGATTTATGTTTCTTCCATGGAATCAACTCCAACCAGATTATAAATGTTTTGGCAGGTGGGTTTAGTGTGGCATTTGATCCGCTTGATGGCTCAAGCATTGTCGATACCAACTTCACTGTTGGCACCATATTTGGAGTATGGCCTGGTGACAAATTGACAGGAGTGACTGGTAGAGATCAGGTTGCTGCTGCCATGGGTATTTATGGCCCTCGAACAACATATGTGCTAGCTCTCAAAGATGCTCCCGGCACCCATGAATTCTTATTAATGGACGACGGTTGGTAACAAAGTTTACTATTCATTTTCATGCCATCCCATGTCTTTCTTATGTATACTACACAAGACATCTAAATTTACTCCATCACAGGCTCGTATGATCCTGCAGCTCTGCAATTCCTTTAAAACCCTAGGCTGTATATATTATATAGTACCCTAGTAGAATGTCAAGGGCGACTTGAGCATATGCATGTTTGTATGTTAATGCCATCTGATGGCTCTTTTGTAGGTAAGTGGCAACATGTTAAGGATACTACAGAAATCGGAGAAGGAAAACTTTTCTCTCCTGGAAATCTTAGGGCAACTTTTGACAACCCTGAATATGAAAAGGTTTCTTGTCAATTTGATCTCATGAATCATTCTAGTCAATTTGATTTCATGATTCATTGTAGCACAAAATCTATACAGAAGAATCTGACCTTTGGCTCCTGCCCATTCTTCAGCTCATCAACTACTATGTAAGCGAGAAATACACACTTCGATACACAGGAGGCATGGTACCAGATGTCAACCAGGTCTGTTCATTGCATTATTTCAGATTGTGGCATCTTTATTAAAAGTTGGAAATTTTAGTATACATTGCATCAATTGTTGGTGTTTGTCCCTAGTTAAGGATTCATCTAGATGGTTTTGAGTTCAAATTTTCTACAATACAATTTTTTAAAGAAGATTCACATGATTGCAAAACATCTCACATTACATTTTAGTTTTCATCTTCTCTAATCTTTTTCATGATAAGAGTCTAGATTCAAGTAAAAGGCAGCAGGAACATCATTGACACAAGAGTTAGGGATTAAAGATTTTAGTAAAGCTTAAACAGTATGCAATTTGTTTGTCATTTGGAGCATCTAAGCATCTAAAACCCCTAAAATATACAGAGTAAACATCCCAAAACAGATGGGTTGTTCATTTTTGAGCAATTTTTTTTACTTACACAAACAAAATTTAACAATTGCAGATCATTGTGAAGGAGAAGGGAATTTTCACAAATGTGACATCTCCAAGTGCTAAAGCAAAGCTAAGATTGCTGTTTGAGGTGGCTCCTCTAGGACTGTTGGTGGAGAAAGCTGGTGGGCACAGCAGTGATGGGAAACAGTCAGTATTAGACAAGGTGATTATCAATGTAGATGATAGAACGCAGGTTGCATATGGATCCAAGAATGAAATTATTAGGTTTGAAGAGACTCTTTATGGAAGCTCCAGGCTCAGCCTCAAGGGTGCCCCTGTAGGAGCCAAGGCCTAATAAAATTCTATTCTTTTCATAAGCAAAGAAAATCAAGTTTTGTTTTCTTAGCAACTTGGTGCTCCTTTCCCCCTCACACCTATGTCGTGAGGGGGAACAGGAAATGTTTTAATAAGTCTTCAACACTTCTATTTTGGTTTTCAAATATATTCGTCCTGGAAAGTTGGAAAGTCGGCCTGCATGCAGTTTGTAAGTGACACTTTTAGTTTACATGCAAGCTATTGCAATTTGTAAATTACAGTTCTAGTCATTCACAGTCAACAATTGAATATAATGATTTATTTCAAGGTTAGGGTGATTTCACTACGATGTAGTTTTTTTAAATAAATATAGTTAATTTGATAAATGTATTTGTTATTTTAGGAATATTTGTGATAATTGGAGTATTTAGTTTATTCTCAAATAATGATACCAATGAAGAGGATTCTAGACTCAAACTATTGTTAAGTTTAGAAAATAATACTTTTTTTATTATCAGTGTTTTTGAACTTATATTAGAGTGTGCTTTGTTAGGGGATAAGTTCAAGGATCTAAGATGAAATTGTAGTAGGGAATTAGTCAATTAAATTCAGATTTATTTGTATGTATAATGGAGTTCTACTTTTTTGCTTGTTTATTTGATAATTGTATTTTACACTCTTCATGAAGATCTAGGGATTCATCATATTTGAAAACACCTTAAAGTGATGTAGGTTTGTCACAGGGAGACAAATTATCATATATCAACCACTAAAAAATGTGTCATACACCCAAGGCCCATTAACAATCAAAGACTGTATGAACACATTTTTCATACTGCAATTGTGACACAAACATGCCACAATATATACCTACAACAAGAGATGTTGTAACACAACACAACACTTACTAAGCATGACATCAATGCACAAGGAATGTGACAAATAAATGTTAAAGACTTAAACATTGTCATGTAATGGTCTCAACATGATGATCATATGAGAGGATAGAGTTGCCTCTAACAACAATGCCTAGATACTAGACCACAACCTTTATCTCTTGCAAATTAATACTATGTGAGGATGAGAATAAACACCATTTCCTACTTCGAGGAAACTTGAGCATCATCTCATCCTAAGATATAAACCATCACACACTAACACATCCCAAGAGAGGTGGAAATGGCATTCAAAATGTAAGGGAAGTCTAGCTAGATGTTAAATGGCAAGGAAAGTCACTAACTTATCCCAGTTTCACAAGACACTAACCCATTTCCTTAAGCCCCATGACTTACACCAAATAGGAAGAGAAACTGCAATAACCAAATCAAGGTGACAAGTATTCAAGATAAATCCAAGGGAATGATTCTCTTATATAGATTTTAAAAAAATGTTCAAAAAAATCCATTGCCTTTGAATCACTTGTGTTGGGCCCAAATCTCCCTTGTTACTAGTTTGGAATCAACCAAAATATTTTGAAATTTCCAAGCTATCCAAAGACTGCCACTCTTGCAAGTGCAATTCACCCCTTTCAAATTCAAGTGATTTTAGATAGTGAAAAAGCCCAAAAGTACAATATTTTAAAAGACTCCAAAAATTATTCCAAAGGTAGCTATAATGTACTAAAGGTATCTAACACTCAACCAAATTTGAAACCAACATTCAACCTTTTGAGACCAAAATAGAGTCACAAGGGCCAAAACAAGAGAGGTGTGAAGCCTATGTAAGCCTCTAACACTAAGTTGAGCATAAATTCCTTAATTTGAGTGATTTTTTAAAACAATTTCAACCAATAATTTTCCTATTATGTTTAGGGTTTGATTACCATGACAAAAAACCATGAAACTATAAATTCATTTTAGCCAACTTTACTTTCTCATCAACAAAATTTCCTTTCTTAACTATATAACAATAACATGCAAGACTAATCAATGCTCCTAATCTACAAAATTGAGTGAGACAATCACTCTACCAATTATTTTAGTTTAAACAAGCATCAACATGATAAGTAATCATGACACATAATTTTTACTATAACTTAAGAAAAAACTAGGTCCACACATCCTAAAAATTATGGATTTACATATCATAGAACTCCATTGTAAAACAAGATATAATTGCAACTCATAAGTTAATCAATGCAAATATTATTACATGTTACTCACATCCCATATTTGGATAGTTTTCATATGGTTACAATGAAAGATCATAACATTTATACAATTTTAATCACATGGCAACAAATGTCTCAAATATATTTCTCAATAATGTATCCATAATGAAAGAATAGAACACTACACCCTGTTAAAAGCATCACACATGGTCCATCTATCCCCAATGGTTATCAAAGCCACCCAACCATGTGGGACCACAAGGCTCACCTCTCTAAACTAGGAGGTAATGTAACACCCCATGCTTATGCTCAAGACATCAACAGAAAAAAAT